>NC_088355.1:34680000-34835000 GCF_036884655.1 Musa acuminata AAA Group
CCCATAGGCCAGAGGTTTCTTGGTTTTCACTTCATATTCTCCTCTTCCATTCTCTTTCTCATATTGCATGTATAGAGTTTTGGGTAACGATTGAAGGAGCATCATCGTAGCCCTATTATGTGGATCATCATTAGAGAGGAGGGCGCTTGACCTCATTCATACTCTCTTACAGATCTGTAGTGATTCAAGGATATACGATCTTCCTATGTAAAACACAATCTTTCATATATGCAGCTTTCAGTTTTGTGAATTTTATGCACAAATCTTCGCATGACGATGAACATATAATTAGTAAATTTAGAGATTTTTGTTTTATGTTATTTCGTTGTGCATGTGATGTCACTCTTAGATCACTCTACGGTAAACAATATAAAGAAAAAGGCAAATAAGAGAAGATATATCAGTTTTATAGTGGTTCGATCATCATAACCTACATCCACTCTCGATTCCCCCTCCGTTGAGGTCACCCGCCTCCACTATTGATCTTTTTTCAATAGGTGAAGATCAACTATCCTCTTACAACTATATTCTATTTTTGACAGGTTTAGGAGATAATCTTTATAATTCTCTCAGCCCTCCCTTAAACAAAAATTACACTCATAGAAGAGGAGGGGAACTCTCAAGGAATTAAACAGTGTTTTCCCACTTAAATCATAAGTTTTTGATTCACTTTTTCGTGTTTTTTCGTGCAGGAAAGAGTGAGGTATTTATAAACCCCAAATGACTTCAAAATGAAGTAAAAAAGTATCTCATCCTGAGTTTCCGGGGTACTGGCGATACCACCGCCTACTCCCTTGACAACTGGCGATACTACCATTAGTCAAAAT
Organism: Musa acuminata AAA Group; assembly: GCF_036884655.1. Lineage (NCBI taxonomy): Eukaryota > Viridiplantae > Streptophyta > Magnoliopsida > Zingiberales > Musaceae > Musa > Musa acuminata. Next base: position 34,680,828 of record NC_088355.1, read on the forward strand.
GGTACGATCACCTGATAAAACCTCAAAGATTGGGCTCTAACAGTACCACCACCTGTTAGGCGGTACCACCGCTTGACAATATTAACTTATGATGGTATCACCGCCCAAACAATACTTGGGAGATCAAGCCTCAAACGATTCCACCGCCAAATGTGGCTCTAGGTCACTGAATGTGCCATCTATCCAACCCAATTCAGCTCAAATTTGTCCGGTTAGTAGGATTACTCCTAAACTAACTCAAATTGACACCTAACTATACTAATTAAGGCTAAAACAATTATAATACAAGCAATCTTAGTTATTCGGTATGTCAATTATTCATCTGAACTTCTGGCAAACTCTTAACGAACTTTCGGTGAGTTTTCGGTGCATCATCCGAATCTTGGACGTAATATTCGATCCATTCGTTCTCAGTGCATTATTCGATTGTTCTGGCTCGATGCTTGATCTTTAACTTCCGCCTAACGTTCAATTCTTTAATTGTTTTACCTTTTTATGATCATAGTTAGTCTCACATTACTTTTCTTAATAAATAGATTAGATAATAAATTAATTAATTTCATCATCAAAATAGGAGATTCAATATATATATGATTTTTATAAAAATATCCATATACATATGATTATCTTTTCTACAATAACATTTTTAACTTAAAAAACCAAAAGATCCCTAAAACAATTTTTGGTCAAAATTTTTATCGATTTTTAGAAATTTTAAATTATTATACTATTTTCATTTGACTCATTTATAATATTTTTCAATAGCATTTATAATTTTTTTTATAGAAGTAGTAAAAATATTATAAACACTATTAAAAAATATTATAATTGACATCATACTATATCTCTTTCTATTATTATTATTTGTAAATCATTGTGATACCATATATTTAGGCTCGTATTTGATTTGGTTGAGGTTAGACGTTTATTTGGATTGAATATTCTTTATAGTATTTTATTTTGATAGTCAAAACATTATAACAAGTAATTTTTTATTTTTATTTGGATGATGTTGTTCCTAAATTATTATAAATATATATTTGAATCATAATATGATATATCAAATACATTCTATATGTTTTGATTTTATTCGATTTATTTATAATAATTTTAAATAAACTTTACAGTGTTTTTGTTGTTGTGGTCAAAACACTTTAATAAGCCAAAAACACTGTAACATATCAAGATACTTTAATAGATGAAATATATATATATATATATATATATATATATATATATATATATATATATATATATCCCACCTCTCAAGACATTTATGTCTTATCGAATATGTATGTCCATATATTCATTACACATGCATTGGATGTATGTTGAATGTGTCCATATACTCAATTACTCGTGCGTTGGAGTTTTGTAGGAGACGTGAAGTGACATGTATGTCCATATATTCATTACACATGCATTGGATGTATGTTTAATGTGTCCATATACTCATTACTCATGCATTTGGTAGGAGACGTGAAGTGACATGTATGTCCATATATTCATTACACATGCATTGGATGTATGTTTAATGTGTCCATATACTCATTACTCATGCATTTGTAGGAGACGTGAAGTGACATGTATGTCCATATATTCATTACACATGCATTGGATGTATGTTTAATGTGTCCATATACTCATTACTCATGCATTTTGTAGGAGACGTGAAGTGACATCGGCGACGAAAGATACGGTGGAAGTACTCATATTTTTGTGGGGTTGCGGTTAGAAAGATACACTTTATTTTCCTTGAGAATTTATTGATTGAATTACGATACTATTGTAACATCTTAATCTTTCTTTTCGATGATGTGCAAATGAATTCATAGTAAATGGTGCATACGTCATTACCATCTTTCTTATAATTTAATTTTAATTCATCAAATCTTTCTAAATTTATTATGTTTGCAGAAAATTGTTATTTTTTCTTTAGATTCATCTGATGTAAATTTACGTCAATACCTATTATGCAGAGAATAGCTTACAATAAATATACGTCAAGATAATCTATTTAGCTTCATCTGATGTAAGTTTTTCTTTAAATTAGTTATATATACATAAGTAAAATATGACCACATATTTTGAGCTTTCATAATAAATTGTCACAAATTGTTTCTTAATTCACTATATACTCTGATACGATCAAAAAAATACATTACAAGAGTTCCTTTTTTTTTTTTTGAGTTTCTATACAATTATAACAATAAAAAAACCTGAACAAACAATTAATAATTTTCTTCATAGTTGACATAAATATGAATACTTGGTTTCACTTAAATAAATTTCTTCTAACTATGTGGGAGGGCATAAACATGAGATCTAAGCTTTTAAAAAAAGAAAAAGGAAAATTATATATATTATTTCCATAAATTCATGTTCAAAAGCTAAAGAGTCATCAAATGATCAGTATAAGTGAAAGGGGATTTTAGATGCTTAAATTAAAATTGTTTTTTGGTTGATAATGGACAATCTTAATTAATGAGTTTTAATGAGCGATATTCAAATTAGTTAATATATATATATTATTAGGTAAGTAATAAATCTCAGATTCGAATGCTTATAGTGAATTGAGAGCGAAGCATTTAAATTGACGAACGAATATAATATTTATAGAGATGCATACGTCATAATTAGAATTTGGATGGGTAAATGCGCTCATTCCAAACATTTACGCACAGAACTATTCTTTCCCCAAAAAAGAAAACTATATTACATTTGAAAGGAATGAAAAAATGGGGATGCAGCGACGAGTTTACACGCGTCGAGACGCGGAGTTCACTGGGATCGGACGGCTGAAATGTGTTTTGATTATTATCTATTATCTGTAATTTCGTAAAAATGCTGATTCCTTCCCCTTCACGACGTCGGTCGATTACTTCTCGGAGAAAGCAACGGCGGCCCGACCACTTCGCGGTAGAAAATTAGCCGCCCTCGTCCCCTTCCCTTCTTTCCTTCTCTCCTCCCTCGAGTCCGTCGCTTCTTCTGCATTCGATTTCCTCTGAATCGATCGGATTCGGACCCACACATCCTGCAAGCTACGAGCCGATACACTCTTCGTGTGGGTTGTCTAGTTTCCTTTTCGGAGTCTGGTTTGGTATTTGGTGCAAGTCAAGCCATCATCACTGCGAAATCTCTTTCCTTTCCGCTTCCCCTTCATGATTCATCGTCAAATCAAGGAAAAAAATAATCAATGTGATTATAGCGACCGAGCTTTTCGCCCTAATTTCTTAGATTTAATTCCTCTTTTTTTTTTTTTTTTCTATTTCGTGTTGTTGTATGCCTATCTCGTCTTACGTTTAATTTGTTTTCGGTAAGTAGTAGATCTATCCCAAACTCTGAAAAATCTGGAGATATTAGGACTTTTTGAGCTCAAGACATAGATGTGCACTCTCTTGATGACCGGGAAAATGCTGATCTTTCTTCATGTCCTGCATGAATCTTATAAACGTTGTTCCAATCTTTGGGCAAACATTTTTCCTAGATTTATTTTTGACTAGCAGGACTCTAATGATGGCTCATGAAGCCTCACAAACATTTGGGACAATGGCTAGTAATTGCGGTTCTACTTCTGGATTTTGATGATTAGCAGAGTTTGAGATATCTAGCATGTTGGTTTCTTCTTTCAAGATTTGGGTTTCTGTAGCTGTTGTACTGACAGAAATTGGAAGAGTTGATCTAATTGAATGGGAACTCTGGTTTCACTTATTCTCTTTGTCCTATTCTGCATGTATCAAATTTTGATTAGATAAATACTATATGGAAATTGATAAGAGTTATCAAACTCGTGTTTCAGGGTGTCGACCGACCTATTTGTTCATCCACAAGCATCTAACAACTTAGCAATCTTTTCTCCCGCATTGTTTTCTGCATCAGTTGTGTTACATTTGAATCAATCATTGCAGGAGAGGATGATCCAGTTGGCATGCATATCGGTGAACTAAAGGATAGTGTAGGTTCACAATTGTATTATGATTATCAATTAAGATATATAAAATTCAACAAGCATGCAAATATGTCAACTAGCATTACACAATAAGCTGCTGCAGCATTATGAATCCATCTGCCTGGATCAGGTATGGGAAGTCATCATGTAATCTTAGAGATGAGCTAGTTGATATTCTGGTGACATAACTACTGCAACCTACTTGCGTCCAATTGAAGTTGCACATGGAGGTTTTTCTAGGCTTGGGAAGAGTTTAAGAATATAGGGGCAAATCAAGTTAGATAAAGGTTACAACGTGAGGTACAAACAGTGTTTTAAAGAGCTAAACCAGAAACACTTGGAAGGATTGAAGTGTTTGTTCTTTATCAATCTTTTTAATTAGTTTAGTTGTTTTTATATTTGCAACGTCTGTTGATGTCTGTAAGATAAATCATCAGAACAGAAGTTTGACCCCCTCCTTTTCATTCTTTTTCTTTACATTCTCCGGCAGACAGGAAACTGGATCTTGTGATGTTATGTCTGCACACCTTTTAAGCCAAAAATAAGTGGTTTGGCTTGTTTGTAGAGGGATGAAATTGGGCACTCTAAATGGACTGAGAGGTAAACGTCTTTCGCTCACTCTCATCATCATCTTCACAACGCTTCTTATATGGGGATGGGAGAGAACACCGCACCAAGATACTTTCCACCCACAACATGAGCAGGATTTGTATCCTCAAGGTCTGTTATGTTCTTTTATTATACATCAATATTCATTTCTTTAATTCTTTTGCTAATAATGGTGTTCTATCTTTCCTCACCATTTAGTTCTCTGGTTTTTTATTAATTCCAGTTGCTCGCATTAAGTATATCCATCAGCTTCCATCAGAAGAGGAAGATTTTCCAGATGCTGACACAATTGGAAATCGGACAAATGGAACAGTACCGCAAGTTCTCAGTGATAAGCCAGTAGGTTCTCCAACAGCAAGTAAAACAACAGAAGTGGATGAAGGTCTTCAAGCAATAACTGTAGAGAATAACGGTAGTCTTTTGCTCTTGATGATGTTTCATATTGCAGTTGTTCCAATTTCCTAGAGTCAATTTTCTGATTCTCAAATGATACGTATATGTGATAAGTTGCATGAACTCTTTCATTTTTAATTCCTTGTAAAATTTGTGTTTCCTCATCATTTAATATGTGATAACCTTTAATCTTTCTGCATTCGATAAACTAGATAGCAATTTTTGTGCTAATCATCTATCTGACTAGATTTCAGAAGATGTTTGAAGTTTATTAATTCATCATCCACAATGTTCTGATCTCTTGATTATGTTAGCTTGTAACTACGCAAAAGGGAAATGGGTTTCACACGAGAGAAGACCTTTGTATTCTGGGTTTGGATGTAAACAGTGGCTATCTGAACCTTGGGCATGTAGATTGACTCAGCGGAAAGATTTCTCCTATGAAAAATTCAGATGGCAGCCAGAAAGCTGTGATATGCCCGAGTTTGAGGGTTCCAAATTCTTGAGAAGGTGCAGTTACTTTTTCTTTTGTTGTCGTCCTTTATTTGATGCATGTTTGGTGGTCTCATTGATGTTCGTGTATTCTAGGACCAAAGTATCGTTTATGTATTCTAGAATATGAGGAACTATTGTTTTTTTTGCTTTCTAAATGTTTAAATGTCTTTTAGGATGCAGGACAAAACCATTGCCTTTGTAGGGGATTCCTTGGGAAGACAGCAGTTCCAATCACTTATGTGTATGGTGTCCGGTGGCGAACAAAGATCCGATGTGGAAGATGTTGGGCTACAGTATGGTTTTGTCACAGGCCCTGATGCTGCACGACCAAATGGTTGGGCTTATCGGTTCTCAAGCACCAATACCACCATCTTGTACTACTGGTCTGCAACCCTCTGTGATGTGGAACCTCTGAATGTATCAGATCCAGCTACTAATTATGCCATGCACCTTGATCGGCCAACATCATTTTTAAGCCAAAATCTTCATAGATTTGATGTTCTGATTCTTAACACTGGCCACCACTGGAACAGAGGGAAGCTAAATGCTAATAGGTGGGAAATGTATGTTAATGGAGCACCCAACACCGACAAGAAGCTTGCACCCATGGGAAGTGCCAAAGATTTTGCTGTTCATAGTGTCGTCAAGTGGTTAGACGGCCAGCTGCCACTGCATCCACGGCTGAAAGCATTTTATAGGTCAATTTCTCCCAGGCATTTCTTTAATGGAGAGTGGAACTCTGGAGGCACTTGTGATAATACCAAACCACTGGCAGGTGGGAGTGTTGTTTCACAGGATGCTGCTGTTGATGTAGCTGCTGTAAGTGCTGTGAATGGCACGAGTGTTGAGCTTTTGGATATCACTGCTTTATCCCAACTGAGGGATGAGGGGCATATCTCCAAGTACAGTATTAAAGGCACACAAGGTGTTCAGGATTGCTTGCATTGGTGCCTGCCAGGTATTCCTGATACATGGAATGAGATCTTAGCCGCTCAGCTCTAAGCTATCATCTGAGTGCAAATATTAAAAAATGTGTAGCCATTCTTTCTAATGTTTTGTAAGGCTATGTTTAAGGAAATCAATTGGACCTCTTTGAGGTAGATAATGGCATGAGAGAGAGAGAGAGAGAGAGAGAGAGAGAGAGAGAGATCATTTAGTATGGAGATGATTTTGTTGCCAATGTAACATTCTCTGTTTTCTTTGTTACACATTAAATGACTGAGTTTTCTTTAGAGATGTGCAAAAGGAATCATAATGCCCTGAGAAATACATAAAACTATGAAATCATTTTGACAGGAGAACTATTCAAAGCTAGTATTTATTTCTAGCTACTGGTTTATTCACTCATATAACCTAGTGAAATTTACATGGCATTTGTGCAAGCTCAAGACATTATATTAGATTCTGTGGCCTATTGAAAGATCAATTTTATCTGATGATAGGTCATTACAATCATATGTTTCATAGAAATGAAAATAAATTTATGTGGTTCATTATTTCATTTTAAATGTTCATATTTAGTTGTCTACAACAACAATAAACTCCTAACTTGAATAATAACCATCTAGAATGAAATGAAGGGAGTTTGATGCTCCAAGAAATTGATATTAGACATGGAGTTCTCGATACATTAAGGAAGGTTAGATGGTACTGATTAAGGAAAATTCTCATGATGTCCATCCTATTTAACTGAGGAAAAGAATAAAGAACATCCAATGGTATGTTCCTCCTAGTATCATGGATCTCACAAGCCAGCTTATCCAAATTCCAGCAGCCATAGCCCATAAACCACTGCTGAAGCCACTGCCACCGCTGCAGTCGTCGTCGTCGCCGCCAAAACATCCAGGGTGGACAATCTTCATCACTCTTCTTTGGAGCACTAAGCTGTCGTTTGTCGTCCCGTTACTAAACAGAACGCACCAAAATAAGGAGTGATGGGGATATAAAGAGGAATAACCTTTGTATATGAACAAATACTAGAAGATCATAATACGCAGCGAAATTAAATAGAAACACAATCAAACAGAACACCAAAATATACGTGGAAAACCCTTTCAATGTGAAGAGTAAAAACCACAGGGAAAACTAGAGATAATCCACTATGAGAATAATGAATATACAAATCTCAATCTCTTGCCCTAAACCCTAGCAACAACCACAAGAGAATAACTGGGATACAAGGATCACGTCACTGCCCACAATATCTAAAACCTCCCCAAGTAATCACAGCAAGAGTCTACTGTAGATTTGATCTAACCTGAGATAAGAACATTACTAGATGATTGAGAACAGTCTCTCTGCGTTGTCCTTGTCTTCTTCCCTTTCTTTCTTCCTTTTCTGCCTTGTTCTCCTTCTTCTCTTTGGAATCCCGTGGCTCTCAAGATATGCCTCGTTGCTGCCTTTTTATAGCCTTTTTCTGCTTCTAAAACGCAGCCACCACACCCCCCCTAATCTTAATTAGGGTTAGGTTAAGATGGGGTGTGGGCTGCCCTAGCCCACATGGGCTGAATATGGGCTATCAGCCCAACAACCTCCCCCTTCAGCCCATAAGGGAGGCTGTCCCATGACTCCTCAATGTGAAGCCATGCCGATCAGCTGTCGGCATATCTCCTGTCTTTCTTTTGGTAAGGTCTTCGTCAACATGTCTGCTCCGTTATCATCTGTATGAATTTTCTGAAGCTGCAACTGCTTCTCTTCAAATACATTTCGAATCCAGTGGTATCTGACATCTATATGCTTTGATTTGGAATGAAACATTGGGTTCTTACACAAATGGATGGCACTCTGGTTGTCACAATGCACCACATAATTTTTCTGTTTCAACCCCAATTCTTGTAAGAATTCTTTCATCCATAACATTTCTTTGCATACCTCTGTAGCAGCAATATATTCTGCTTCTGTGGTAGAGAGAGCAATACACCTTTGCAACCTGGATTGCCATGACATAGCTCCCCCTGCAAAAGTAAGTACATAACCTGAAGTAGACTTTCTCGTATCTATATCTCTTGCCATATCTGCATCTGTGTAACCTGTCAACACATGTGGTCCACCTCCAAAGCTTAAACAAATCTTAGAGCTCCCTTTGAGATATCTAAGAATCCACTTCACTACTGCCCAGTGCTCTTTGCCTGGATTTGCAAGAAATCTGCTAGTAACACCCACTGCATATACGATGTCCGGCCTCGTACATACCATTGCATACATTAAACTTCTAACTGCTAAAGCATAAGGAACCTTTTGCATTTTCTCCTTCTCCTCATCACTTGACAGACTCTGTTCTGAGCACAACTTGAAGTGACCTGCAAGAGGAGAACCAACTGGTTTTGCGTTGCTCATACTGAATCTTTCCAATACCTTCTCGATGTATTTCTCCTGTGACAACCAAATCTTCTTGTTTTTCCTGTCACGGGAAATCTGCATGCCTAGTATTTGTTTTGTTGGCCCCATGTCCTTCATTGCAAAAGACTCAATCAGTTCCTTCTTTAACCTGTCAATTTTAGACATATCTTTCCCAAGAATAAGCATGTCATCAACATAAAGTAAGATAATAATAAAACCCACACCAAACCATTTGATGCACACACAATGATCTGATGTCGTTCTTTTGTATCCATTTTCTATCATAAATGAATCAAACTTTCTGTACCACTATCTTGGAGCTTGCTTTAGCCCATACAAGCTCTTCTTCAACTTGTAGACAAAATTATCTTTACCTTTGACTTTGAAGCCTTCTGGTTGCTCCATATAAATTTCCTCCTCCAAATCACCATGAAGGAAAGCTGTCTTCACATCTAACTGCTCAACCTCCAAGTCCTGGCTAGCAGCAATACCAAGATCAACACGAATAGAAGTCATTTTAACAACAGGAGAGAAAATCTCTTCAAAGTCAATACCTTTCTTTTGACCAAAGTCTTTCACAACCAATCTAGCTTTGTACTTTGGTTGAGAACAATATTCTTGAGTCTTCAACCTAAAAACCCACTTGTTCTTCAAGGCCTTCATTCCATTTGGTAGCAGCACCAAATTATAAGTGTGGTTCTTCTGAAGAGCATCCATCTCTTTCTGCATGGCAACTAACCACTTCTCTTTCTGCTCACTTTCAATTGCTTCCTGGTAACTCTCTGGTTCACCTGCATCAGTAAGCATCACATAAACATCTGTAGAGTATCTTCTGGAAGGTTGATGTTGTCTAGAAGATCTTCTCAATTGAGGTTCTGTTGGAACTTGCTCTCCTACTTCTTCTTGCTCAACATGTCCTGCAGGTATATCAACATCAGGCTCTACACTATCTTCCTGCACATCTCCCCCATCACCATGATATACTGGAGGAATAACTGGGTCACAATCTTCTAATCCTTCTGCAGAAGTCTTGACATGTGTCTTCTTCTTCAAATCTTCAAAGGTTTGATCCTCAAAGAAGACTACATCTCTGCTTCTGAATACCTTCTACTTTTCTGGATCCCAAAACCTGTAACCAAAATGATCATGTGAGTAACCAAGAAAAATACATTCTTTAGACTTACCATCCAGCTTGGACCTCTCATTGTCTGGAATATGTGCAAATGCGTGACAACCAAATACTCTCAAATGCATGTAGGAAACATCTTTCTCTGACCATACATGCATTACAACATCACCATCTAGGGCTGTACATGGTGATAAGTTGATCACATCAACTGCAGTCCTCAAAGCCTCATCTCAAAACCTTTTGGGTAGCTTGGCCTGTGAAAGCATATATCTAATTTTTTCCATGATGGTGCGGTTCATCCTCTCTGCAATTGCATTATGTTGAGGTGTACCAGGAACTGTCATCTCATGTTGGATCTCATGTGACCTGCAATAGTCATTAAACAATCCTGTATACTCATCACCATTATCTGATCTTATGCATTTCAATTTCCTTTCTGTCTCCCTTTCAACCCTGGCATGAAACTCTTTGAAGATATTAATAACCTGATCTTTGGTCTTCAAAGCATAGGCCCAAACTTTTCTGGAAAAATCATCTATAAAAGTGACAAAATAAAGTGCACCACTTATACCAAGAACATCAACAGATCCACCAAGAGTTTTTGTTCTCAAAGGACCACATACATCTGTATAAACACAATCTAAGGCATGCATTCTTCTAGACAAAGCAGCACTAGCAAATGAAACTCTATGTTGTTTACCAGCCAAACAATCAATACAAGGGTTCAGATGTATACCTCTGAGATCTGGCAATACCTCTCTCTTGGAAAGAGCTTGCAGCCCCTTCTCGCTCATGTGTCCCAATCGCCTATGCCACAACTCCATACTGAAGTCTTTCTCTGTAGCATTTAACTGCTCACCATAAGCTTTAGCCTGCAACCTGTACAATGTATGACATTTCTTTCCACTAGCTATAACAAGAGAACCCTTACTGAGCTTCCATTGCCCTCTGTGAAATCTGCTTTCATAGTCTTCATCATCTAGTCTTCCAACTGAAATTAAATTCAGGCTCAAGTCAATCACATGCCTCACATCCTTAAGCACCAACTTGCAGCCAAGGTTGGTCTTTAAATGGATATCACCCATGCCAATGATGTCTGCTGTGCCATAGTTGCCCATCTTGACAACACCAAAGTTTCCAGACCTATATGTAGCAAAAAACTCCCTCCGTGATGTAGCATGATAAGAAGCACCTGTGTCAATCACCCACTCAAGATCCTGACACACACAAGAAAAAATATCATCAGAAGGAGACAAAATCAAATAATCACCATCTTGTACTATAACTGTAGTATTATCCTTTGACTCTGTAGACTCCACTTCTTTTCCCTTTTTCTTGTTCTTCTTATGTTGTTTACATTGGTTCTTGTAATGTCCTTTCTCACCACAGTTATAGCAAACAATATCTTTTCTTGATCTTGACTTGCTCCTATCCATATGTGAACTGCTTCTAGACTTTGACCTTCCTCTGTTCTCTGAGATAAGTGCCTGTGAATCATTCTGAGATGTTGCTGAACTCTTTCTTCTCAACTCCTTATTCAACAAACTGCTTATTACTTGACTCATAGTGACAATGCCATCTGACGCAGAATTACTAAGGGAAACCACTAGTGTCTCCCAACTTTCTGGTAATGAACTGAGAAGTAACAATGCCTGCAACTCATTATCAAGAGACATTTTCATAGAGGATAACTGGTTAGTAATACTCTGCATTTCATTCAAATGCTCAGCAATAGAAGCACCCTCTCTATATTTTAGGTTCATAAGTTTTCTGATCAAAAAAAGTTTTGTTACCAGTTGTTTTTCTTTCATAGAGACTTTCCAATTTTTTCCAAAGAGAATATGTAGAAATTTCAGTAGAAACATGGTGAAAGACACTATCATCAAGCCACTGTCTAATAAACCCAATTGTTTTTCGATCTAACCTCTTCCACTCATCATCTGTCATAGTTGTAGGTTTTGCACTATCCCCCTACAAAGGTCCATACAAATCTTTGCAATGTAAGAGATCTTCCATTCTTGGTTTTCATATCATCCAATTATTTCCATTCAAACTAATCATGCGAGAAATATTACTGGTCTCCATGTTCAAATACAAAAATTAAATCACCAAAACCCCGCTCTGATACTAGTTGATGGGGATATAGAGAGGAATAACCTTTGTATATGAACAAATACTAGAAGATCATAATACACAGCGGAATTAAATAGAAACACAATCAAACAGAACACCAAGATATACGTGGAAAACCCCTTCAATGTGAAGGGTAAAAACCATGAGGCAAATTAGAGATAATCCACTATGAGAATAATGAATATACAAATCTCAATCTCTTGCCCTAAACCCTAGCAACAACCACAAGAGAATAACTGGGATACAAGGATCACGTTACTGCCCATAATATTTAAAACCTCCCCAAGTAATCACAACAAGAGTGTACTGTAGATTTGATCTAACCTGAGATAAGAATACTACTAAATGATTAAGAACAGTCTCTCTGCGTTGTCCTTATCTATTTCTCTTTCTTTCTCTTCCTTTTCTGTCTTATTCTCCTTCTTCTCTTAATTAGGGTTAGGTTAAGAGGAGGTGTGGGCTGTAGGCTGCCCCAGCCCACATGGGCTGAATATGGGCTATCAGCCCAACAGGGAGCTCCACCATCAGTGCCACTCACAGCAACTCCTACTTTTAAATGTGGTTCTTGTCATACAGTATCTGCAGGCTCCTACCATTTTCAATCAAGATATCGAAGGCCTCTTCGGGAGAGACGTAGGTGCTCTGGCAGGCAAGTAGCCGACCGGTGATCGGAGCAAGGGTTGGTGCCTCGACACCACAGAGGGGAGCAAATGTGTCGACAAAACTAGTGTCAGGTGGCTTCTTGTTGTCGCCAACCTCACCACACTGACCCTGGTAGGCTTTGATGTATTGCAAGGCTAAGCAACCAAGGCCTGCATTGTCAAATAGTGCATGCGATTTGTGGGATGTTCTGTCGCTGTTGATCACTGCCACAAGCTGGTCTTGCAGGATTATCTGTAAAAACAAGGAAATTTGGGGCAAGAAAGATGCTTATTCATGAGGAAAATTAGGGAGAAAACAAGTACAATATGAACAATTATATGGAATGACAAAACTTAAAGAAGCTTCTTTCAATCATATTTCAGCTAATAGTATAAACAAACTGAGAAGCTGAGAGAATGGTTGCCTACTATTCAATGTTACAGTAAAGGGAAGGTAAACTCTAAGAGAAAATTGAGGCAGAAAGAAAATTAAAGGGAGAAGAGAGTGATGGAAAAAGGACAGGTAGGAAATATACTGGTTGTCATTATATAACTAGTATTTAGAAGTTAAGAGTGAAGAGCTAAACTCATCAATCCATGTAACAGTTTCTCTGGATCCTAATTCCACTACAAAATATGCACCAGATAATGATGACAACAATTAAATACCTTCTTGAACCTATCCTACTTTCCGGCAGATAATTATCATTTTTCATGATGGTTGACCCCTCTTCCCAAGATGATTAGAAGACTTTTGAGCCTTCTCAAGCTCCCTTTAAGTTTGCATTTGATGGCATGTAAGCCAATGCTCTAGCTTGGATGATCATGATTAATGAAGACAGTATGAGTTATCCTTTGCCACAATAATGACTAAAGAGTCATCAAGTATTAAGTGGCTAAGCCAATTTGAAGTACTTTGATTCTGAGATTGATAATTAATCTTCATATAATGCACAAGTTTGAATAAATTGTTATAATCCTAGAGCTTTTTTATCTATCTACTCGGCTTCTTACTAAGACTAATACTTGATCTTCTATTCTTATAAAAGCACTTTATTTTTATCGTGCACCTTCATCAAAATATAAGGACTCACTCCATAAATCATAATTTTTTATGATTAAACTATTTAATCCTATCCAACAAGCTTTATAATCATATTTTTCTTGCATTTGATCTATCGTCGAAAGAACCAAAATAAAGGTACAGATTCTTAAAGTTTTAATAATAATTCACTATGTTCTTATGAATTTTTAAAAATATTCTTATGAATATTCTAAAGGAGATAATTCATAACCGATTCAAGCCGTCTTTGAAGTCCCGATAATATTATATAGGGGGAAGTATTTCGGTAATTAATCTGAACTATCTTTTCGATTTCTGGGCGTCAGGATGTCCGAGTCTTTTTTTACTCTTTTTGAGGTTTACGTGGCATTAGCTTGACGGACAGTGGGTGACTGATTATATATTTTATATCATCTTATAATGTAATAATTTATTAAAATCCTAGTGATGCTTCGTTACTAAGAGAATCTAAATCGATTACGTTGCTGGAAATTACAAACAAAGATAAGTAAGCATCTGATTCAGCAGCAAAGCAACAAGAGAACACAAGATGAACAAGAAAGTACAATATAGCCAAAATCCTCAAACCAATTAGCATCACCAAGCAATCTGCTTCACGTACAGAAACGTGAACATCGTCAAATGGCACGCAACTAAATGAAGGAAAGAAACACCATCATAGCAAAACGAAAAAAAAAAGGAAAGAAACGCAAATAGGAGGACGGACTCCTGAATCAGACAATGCAGCACTGACTCCACAGATCCCAGCAGAAATGGAGCTCCCTTCCACAGTGAGGAAGAGCTCCTTACTGAGATCTAAGAAGAAGAGAGCGAGCGAAGATAGAGAGGAAGCACTTACTCTTACTGTCAGTGGCTGAAGTGAGAGACAAGAGGAGGAATAGGAAAGCAGCGAGAAGGCAGGCGGAGATCTCCATTGTCTGATCTTTGGATTTTTTTTTTTTTTTTTCCTTTGGTTGTAGGTAAATGAAGTTAAATGACTTAAATGCATTATGATATTGCTGGAAGACTGGATTTTGTTTAATAGGGATAAATGAAGTTAATTATATATTATCTTTTGTAATTAATTATTTTTAGTATTTCGATCTTTATATTTTCAAAAATTACATTGAGATTATTTCTATACTCAATAAAAAGAGACATTTAATTTGTTAATTCAACAAAACCTATCTCTTTCTTGATTTTAAATTTTATAAAATTATTTTTTAAATTCTGTATAAGCATCTCAATGTTTTAAAGTATAAGAATCTGTATTTAATATTTAAAAATATAGAGATCGAGATGTTAAAAGCGACTAATTACATAATATAATATATAATTAGTTCAGATAAATGATTAGTTTTACTAAATAAATTTTCGATAATTATTTTGAAGGAAGTCATACTTACTAAACGAACTTGAAAAATATTAGTGACTAAAAAAAGATATATTCAGTGAGACTCTCTCATTAATATAATATATTGAGAGAAAATCGACATACATAATTATATTTTTAAATATTTAAAGATATTATTGATGACTAAGATTTAAAAGTTTCATTCTTTTCTTTTTTGTTTTATTCTTCTTATATTATGTTTTTTAACTACTGGATAGAAAATTTGCCAAACTTGAGCAATTTTTCTTCTGATATATTTCAGCATCTCCTGGTTGGTGGTCCATTAGGTTTTCTCTCTCTCTCTCTCTCTCTCTCTCTCTCTCTCTCTCTCTCTCTCTGTTGAAGAGACTGACTAGTAAATAATCCAACCACACACTAACCTAACCTGTAATGGAACTGCTGCAATTGGGGCTTTCAGATGGGAGATATTGTTGTCGGGGCATCAGTGGTGATCACTGCCACTCTGATGACACTGCTTTTGATTCCCAAAGATGTATCCGCAAAGATGAACAGAAAGCATGATATACTACTGACTAGAATTTTGGATTGTAGCCACTGCCGTTGTCAGAGTTGGCTACAGGCTAAAGCTGCAGATATCTCACACAAAATAGTCATGCCACATTCACAGAAAAAAGGATTTGATGGCTTCATCAATTATATTCCACTTTTCAGATATTACATATATTTTCTAAAGTTTTTAAGTTTTATTGACGAAAGAAAGAATTCAATCCCCATTCATTCATGTCCACGTTAGATACATATGGAGGAAAAGAATCGCTTCTTTTCGAGATAGTAGCCAACCTTTCTTCTTTTCGGAGTACATGTGTTGTTAGATATAAGATGAAAAGTATACTTAACAATATTCATAATTCTTCCAAGGAAAAAATAATTATTATCTTCCAATGATATCAATCATCATCTTAGAGCTCGATTCAACGTGGACACAAAAGTAAGATCAATAACAGTTACTCAACAATCTGCAACGTCATTTACCGATGCATCGTAGTAGAAGCGATATTACCTGTAGCTCATTAAAACACAGACAAAGATCTTATCCCGATTCTTAACCGACATGTCATGATTATTAATAAAATAAAAAGAAATCAAAGGCTTGATAAGAATGTTCAGTGCATCTGTCACATACCAACATCACCATCCTTTCAAATTTAATATAGACAAAACATCCAACACTAGCAGTTCATCAAACACCAGTTTGAAGAAATGGTAGCATAATAAAGGATTCTTGCTGATGGCTTCTACTGGTAAAGCCTGAAGATTGATTGTTTCATCCAGCAGAAGCCACCAAACACATGCTTCTCTGGGATGTAAACCATCACATATTATTGAATCACCTTTGATAACAAAGAAATTAAGCTACTTAGCAAAATTCAGAATTGCAAGAAACATCATTCCACGTTATTAAGCATTTCCGAGAAACTGGATTTCTTGATTTCAGCAGGTCAGTCAGTAGATGACATTTGCTTGCGACAGAATGTTGGATTTAACAATTTGTAAGCTGTTTTGAGTTAGTTCATGCAATTTACTTCCACTATCATTATGTTGCGCAATCTAGCAAATGCTTCGATCAGAAAAGGGCTCCCCGCTGCACCAAATGTCTAAAGCAGGTTTTCATAAACTAGTCTTGAAAACGTCTGATCTCATTTGCTCTTCCGATCCCCATTGTAATCATCAATCAGTTTCTCAACATCCTTCCAGAAGAGACCTTCAACAAGGACACCATCTTTGGTGAACCTGAAAGAGAGGCAGAAACAGGTGAATCATGAAGCTAAAATGCCAAACAAGCTCACAAACAAAGAGTTGGATCAGTTTTCTCAAAAACAAAATCCGACAAGACAACTTAAGAAAAGAACATTGGGTCCTCTGCCCACATCCGCAATTATTTCTTATCGAAGGGGCTAATGATACAATATTGGAAAAACCATATCCAAATCCATCTACAATAAGCAGATAAAATTTTGGTTATGCATGTGCAACTAAAGAATACCATCTCTGTAACAACGTTTAATCTGATGCGATAACAGTCAGATAAATAACAGATATGGCTTTGAATTGAGGATGTGGCTAACAAATAGTCAAAAAGTAACTGAAATCCACCGAACTTATTTCTCGAACGATCACACTTGTACAAATGCAAAAAGTAAAACAATTATAAAAACAAGGCAATATTCATACATAGGAAATCAACAATATAATTTTTTTTATTTAAACACTAGAATACACCCGGATATTCAGATGTGGGTGGAATTAGAACTATATTCATTGTCTCATTTGTATATGACTATATGATACACATGTATTCATGTAAACCATTTACAACTGCACCAGGATACAAATTGGATTTGGATAAATAATTGTGTTATCCAATTTTGCTACTAAAAAGAACTCACTTGATTGATGACTACTATGTTCAATAAAAGTCAAATGATTGGTTGACAGAAGCTCAGGTAGGAATTTAATATGAAGGTGACAAAAAGCTGTGATAAGATTGTTTTATCACAGCAGTTATCTGCAGCAAATCTTAGAACAGATGCAACTATAACAATATCCATAATTGCCTTCATCATTATGGTTTTTTAAAAATATACTATATCCAGGAAAAACTATGCCAAGAATTCAGCAAGTTATTCTAAATCCTTGGTCATAAATCCCTTAATTTCCACGAAAAACATGTTACATCATCACAGAACGATAAATAAATTAAGCTAACATCAATTTTCAGTTTTGTTGCTGATTCAAATCTTAATTTATTGACGGCCCTCGGTCATTTCATTTAACACTCACATTTCAACATGCATCAAGAAATCACACTGAAAGAGATGTTTGTATCAAATAACAAAGATAGCACAAAAACAAAACTAACCATTTTGTGACGCTCTTTGTCAGAACAACTGGCTTATTAGCAGAAATGGACTTTGGATCTGCACTGGCTATTGTAAGAGTGTACATATCAGAGAACCTTGGCAACTTCGAAGACACAACCAATCCAGTACTATTGAAAGATCCCTGTTTCCATGATAAAAATTAGTATGAGCTCCAATATGTATCACGAGGGTGAAAATTATTTAGTTTGAATGCCTGAAACTCATCACCCCTAAAACAACCCAATAAGCTATATAATAATGTTTTTTTTTTTCAAATGAGAAGCAAAATGATTTACCACCTGACCACGATTACAATGACGCAAACAATTATCTCTCAACAACAAATAATTCTTGGCATACTCATTATTTGAATGATTCTTTCTGTTAGGCACTATGACGTTAGTTCATCAAACACCTGACGAAGGTTGAGCCAACTTATAATTGACTCAAATTCTTTGAGAATTAAATGGTAAGACACCATCACTGTAGTTGCTTTTGTGTGTACCAATTATCAATAAATTAAAAGTTCAGTTTTCTGTTCTTAATTACTACAATCATCTGAACATCTTCCAAAATCAGTGATTTCATCATATTTTTCGATTTTAGATTATACTCCCTATTCTTGAAGACAAAAATGGAAGAACCAGTAAATTTTAGCAAAAGAAAAAAGAAAGATCATATTCAGACATAAAAACTACATAATCCAAAAGAAAAGTGATTACTAAAGCATGCTTCAAGATGTGATGGCTCTGCAGGCAGTATAAGCTGTGCCTCTAGTTGTCATGACAAGGATGAGAAAAGAAGAAAAAGGAACTGTCTCTAAATATCGTTATCATTACTGTTGCTGAGGAATTTCAGGAGAAGCGAAAGGGGATTAAAAAAAAATTTTGATCCACAACTAACTCACACAAAAATTAATGCCTAAGCAACTAAGAGGTAGCCCGGGACTTTTGTAGGAGATTAATAGATGTTTTATCCATTTTTGAGTTAGCTAATAGATAATTATTGTGAGAGTTTCTTTATTACCTTTTAAACATTAGAATCACAATGCACCTAAAGTCTTGTAAGTGACATTGACATTCAAAATGTACTTTCATGATAAATATCAGTTTGCAGAACCATCAGACACAAAATGTTTCCGACACATGTTCAATGTGTACATGTGTTAACATCTCCAACAAGGATATGATGACCATGATATTGTGCTCTTACTTCTTTGGAGACCACAGAGTCACCATTGGCATGAGCTGAATAAAAAAATTAGTGGTGAAAGAAGACACAATGAAAGTGCTACATAAGTTGAATACTTTATTAGAATTAACATATGAAGGCTCGTGCTATTGTTCAAAACTGGTGAGGTAACAGTAAATAGAGCTACTTGAAAGGAATAGATTCATAAAGCTGCCCAAAAATGGTTGGGATCTTAAGCTTCTTGTTAGTGTGATCATCGTAGATTGAGGCTCCTCCTCCTCCTCCTCCTCCTCACATTCCCATCTTTCTAGGCCTCATCCCT
Organism: Musa acuminata AAA Group; assembly: GCF_036884655.1. Taxonomy (NCBI): domain Eukaryota; kingdom Viridiplantae; phylum Streptophyta; class Magnoliopsida; order Zingiberales; family Musaceae; genus Musa; species Musa acuminata. The sequence continues at coordinate 34,700,367 of NC_088355.1, forward strand.
ATCTTCCTTCTCTTAACCACCATCTTTTAACTTGTTTCAATTGGTCGTTTTCATTAGACAACCAACTAATTTCTTGCCATACAAGTACATGAAAGAAAAGAAACAGAAGTTGTGGCATATCATCTCTTCACATTAACACCAACATCTACAACACGACCATTATTAACAAGGTAAAAACATCGAAAATCACTACGCTGATTCAAGAAAAGGGAACTCACAGCCGGAGGATAAGTAAAAAGGATAGCGTTCTTCTCCTTTGTGTAGCTGATGAACTGCAACAGCCCGTTAAATACCACATACTTGCCCACGTCAAAGAGAAAACAATCTCATCAAAAGAACCAACCAAAAGTTCCAGCTTTTTTAGGGGGAAGCAAAAATAACAAAGATTCCAACTTTAAACAACAAAATGGAAAGGAGGATATAATCCGATGCAAACAATAAGGAAATCCCTGTTCTCGGGAAACTTCTTGGGGTAGAACTGCGCAAGGAGCGCGATGGCGATGATGATGGATCCGATCAGCAACCTCACGTTGCTCAACCTGGAGTCTTCCGCGTACCCCCGACTCTTGACGACCTGAATCCAAAGAAACTGATTCCATCTAAGAAACCCTAGAGACCGAGAGATCTCGGCAAACGAGAAATTCGAGAGATCGAGAGATCGAAAGAGGAAGCGAAACATGGGTCCGGATTTCGACCTCGGTGACGGATTCGTCGAGGAGATGCTTGATGGAGTGGTGATCGAGGAGGTTCGTCTTCTTGGGGTTCTTCGCCGCGCTGCTGCTCGCCATTTTCTGGTGATCTTTGTTCTCTCTCCGTTAGGGTTCGGCGCGGTGTTTGGGGTCTTGCGGTTTGGTTTTCTCTCAGTCAAAATACTGTGGTTTGCGGACTCGCCTCCAAGCGTTTCTACTGTGGTTTTATTTCCTCTCACGAATAAATAATGTACACGAGAATGTTATCTCCAATCTCAATAATATCGTTGACTACGTTGTGGTCAAATTGCTTTCGGCGCTTATTCAACAGATCCATAGTCAACCCCTTTCATCGATTTCCTTCTTGTCCTTCCGAAAACGCATAAGCACAATGAGGTTTTCGATGCTCTACATTCTATCCTGACATTTTAGGAAACATAGCTTGTTTTTAATATTAACTAATTATTTTTTTTTTATCATTTTCATGATTAATAATTTCTAGTTATATGATTCACATTTTCATATGTTTTAAGTGCTGATTAATTGAAAGGGCATCGAATCTCAAAATTCTTAAACAAGAAGTCTCACCATCAAAATAAAACATAAGTGACGAGGGTGATAATAGTCCTCCAAAAACCTATTGCCTAAGATGCTGTTAGTCCTCCAGAAAAAGTGACGATGTCGCAGTTGAGGCGATCGATGATGGATGTGGATTCATGGTTGTTGAATGATCGTTTGCTACAATTCTTGCAGTCTCCTTCATCCCCTTTAATCGTCCACGCATCTTTGGGGCTCACGAAGTCTTGTTCAGATAAATCCAAGCCAATCAACTGCAAAAAGAAAAGAAAGAACGATGCAAACTGCAAAAGCGAACTCAGGAACACAACGCAACACTATGCACGTCAGAAATAGTACAAAGTGAAGGAGATTCTGAGAACATTATTCTTGGAAAACATGCAGAAAGAGAAAGAGGGGATTACTGCACGCTCCTATCATACGGGGAATAACAGGACGGAGATGTAGATGAGAGTAGAAACCAACAAACATTGATCGAAAAGAAGAAAATAATGGATCTTTAAGGCAGATGAAATTATTTAGGATCTGGCTATGGACAATTGAAACATGACACAGATTTCAAATTTTGCCTCGTTGTTGCATACAAGACGTACCTGATCACCGAACATCCGATTCCCGAGCGCGAGACTCAAAATTGGATTCTGAATGAACCGATTTCTAGCGGTGGCTCGGGGAAGATAAGAAAGAAACAACTTTTTCCATCCATGGGAGAGGAAAAACTTGGGTTTTGGGGAAGCCCCAATCCTAATCCCAAGGATCACGAAGAAGAAGAGGAAGCAGAGGAAGAGGAAGGCTCCTCCGCCATCAGCCGATCCCCGCGCTCCATTTTCCTCAACTGCTGTCTCTGGAAGACCAGGAATCCCCCCAGCACCACCTGGAGCGCCACGGCGACGGCGAGAAACGCCAGCCCAACCTTCTCCCCGAGATTGAGCCGGTCAAAATTTCCGTGCGGCGCCGGTGGCTGCTCCTGGTGGCCGTCATTGCTACTAGGCTGATGCGGCAGCTGGCGGGCGGTCGATGTCACATGATTCTGCAGCGTGGCGTAAGTGTGCGGCGACGGAGATGGGAATGACGACGGCGACGGGGATGGGCATGACGACGGCGACGGAGATGGGGATGGGGATGGGGATGACGACGGCGACGGGAAGGGGCCGAAGGAGGGGACATCGGCGGGGACGAGGTGGGGGGAAAGGAGCACGGTCAGGAGCACGGCGAGGATTAGAGATCGCGACTCCATGGAAGGTGGGTGGGGGGTGGAGAAGGGGTAGGGTCAGCGTTTCCGGCCGAAGGCGGGCGGCTCCGCCTCATTCCGGTGGTTGCGGAACCACATATACTTTGGAGGGAGAGAGAAGGATGGCGGATGGAGAAGTGGTTGCGGTTCTGGAAAATCGAAAATGTTTTCTTTTTCTTCTTCTTCTTCTTCCTCCTCCTTTTTCTTTTAGTTCCTTGCCATCATCCGCTTTGTTTGGTGAGGGCGGAGGCTCAAAGAAGGAAAAGAAAAGAAAATAATATTTTTGTGGATTACGCGCTCTCCATTATGGTCCCACGTTCCTCCATTGTGGCCCACAACAGGCGGTTTGGATAATAAGAAAAAGTTAGGCATGAAAATGTGTAGTTTTTTATTATTTATAAAGAAAATAAGTGAGGTTTATAATCAATTATCAAAAGTCTTTATTAATTATGCTAGATAATACTTTTCGATATATCGGATGTTTGAAGCTGTCTGGTACCAACCATAACAGCTTTATCCCATGGTTAACTACTAACGTTGGAAACCTCGGAAGAAGGAAACTTGGCTCGGCTTGAATTGAGTCTAAAGAATAGTTGCCGTTGAGGAGAGACCATTATATCTCTCTTTCCGAGCCTCTAATTCTTTCTAGTTAGTAATATAATTCTAATTAACATAGGGCTAATAATTAACACTACGATTTCTATACTTCAAAATTTTATATTAAGATACATATAATTTTAAAAATAAAATAAATAATATTATTTAGTCTAATATCAGTTAGTTGTATAGATAAAAAATAAAACATGTGACATCGTATATTAGATCAATACAAAAATGATAGTTAAAAAGATAAAATTAACATTATTTTTAGTTTCAAGTGAAATTATAGTTTTGCTAATAAAATTATTAGAAAAAAATAAAGGTTAAAATTATTTTTTTGACTATTATTTTTTATCAATCCAGCACATAATATTACATATTATATTTTTCATTAATATAATTAATGGTGTTAGGATAAATAATAATTTTTTTATTTTTTCATAATTATAAGGATCTTAATATAAATTTTTTAAGTATAAAAATTACGATGATAATAGGATCTATATACAGGAGATAATAATATATAATTAATCCACATGGAATCTCTAGAAAGCTTTGTAAATCCTGTAAAATGTTTGCTAAACATTCAGAAATTCATCTAAGGAATTTGAAACAATTGATTCGAATAATTTTACTGTTTATGATATGATTTTACTATTTTACTAAAACCTTTGTTGATCATGATATCAAGTCTCTCAGTAAGTACACTACGTGAGATAACTATTAGGTTGGTCATAATAATCTGAATATAGCATATATGATCCTTGAAATATTTAAATATCGTCACTTCATTAACGTCTATATAATAATATATGATTAATGAGTAGATCATATGCAGCTGTTTTGAGTTTAAAATTATTATCATTTTAAATACCTAAAATACTATTTATTAGTTTCATCATTTGAAGATGAGCGGTATACTGTTAGTTATAGTTTTGAATATTAATGATGTTATTGAATTTAACTACAATAACACACACACACACACACATATATATATATATATATATAATATAATGTTAGTTACAATGTAACCTGCCATGTCACTATTATTTTGACGGTTGACTTTGAATTATTGCGACCACAACAGACCCATCTTCCCATGAAGCCAAAAAGCGGAAAGGGGTTCGTTCTTCGTCGGGAGAACTAACTGGAATCAAAGAAGTCACCCTATCCTTTAATTGGTTTTGCCCTTTCGCTGGAATCGAAGAAGGGGCTTCTGCTTCCTCTTGGCGATCCCTTGGAGCGGAATCGGTACACGACAAGACGACAGAGACACCAAGTACGTTCCGCAGAAGATTTTGTTCGCGTTGGATTTCCCAAGTGCAAATCTTTTTCTTTCTTGGTCTTTTTGTAATGATTTGAAGGGTTTTGAGTGGGTTGTGGTCCCATATGTGCAGGGCCACACATAGTTTATGGGAAACAGAGCTGTTAGGAACTGGTTTCGCTCAGAATCTTGTAGAAAGGAGCTCTGTTGGGTTCTTGCTTTCCTTTTCGGAGCAGTTGTGTGAGAGGATGTCCAATACACATTGAGGTTCTTTGTCTGAGATCAGTTTGTGCATAAGCCAAAGTTGAAAGATGAGGAGGGTGGATGTGAAGCACAGTGGAAGGACATGGATTAGACAGTTGTGAATATTTAGGAGTCCTTGGGATCCCAATTCAGGATTGTTAGTATATTGGGTTTTGAAGATGACTTAGAAAGGACCTTATGTTGATACCTGATGATAAAATGTGCAACACATGTGTGCACCGTTGTGAGCTGATTAGATTGCTGAGTATCGAGGGATAGGTATTTGAGGCCAATGCTGCTAGACCATTTAGGAGGCGGCATTTGAGGTTCTGATAATTAAAGAAGATGATAATGTTGACGACTAAAGGTTCAATGATCATGAGCATGCTGATATAAGAAAAGTAAGTACAAGTGGCATTGCAGTTCATGAGGTATCGTGGAAGATGTGAAGATCAATGATTTGTTAATTGAATATGGTTCAGACTTCAGATTGCTGATTCATGTTTTAGAAAAATACAGATTTGGACATTGTTTTGGTTTTATTTTCTTTCACATGTAGCAGCACATCTTACATGCAACATTCTTCGGTTGAAATGATTACTTTTATGGAGCATTACAAAATTCAGTACAAGGTACAGAATAATTAGCTGTTGAAATGATTAGCAGTTGGAAAAGAATTACCATTCCGAAAGACATTATTAAAGCATTATATTATCATTTCTTACCCCTGCTTATTAAAGCAAATCAGTGCAAAATCATTACATTATCATGATTATGTCCATCCTTAAGCTAATATTTGTCTCCACTGGGACATCTCCAAGCTAAATGGCACTTTTAAGGTAATTACCCAAGACACTAAGCAACAAAAACATATATATTTTATCTGCCATTGTCAACAGACTCTGACTACCTACAATTGTCTGTCCATCTTTTATTTTAGCAATTTGTCTTCACAAAAATTATGAATCTCCATTGTGAGTTGACAGATGGTTGTTATTAGCTAAAGCCTCTTATTGCCTCTGAGATTCTTAATCACATCTCTTGTTTGATCACTTGTCTGTTGCATCATGTTATATGAAGAAACTTCAGTCATTGTCTTTAAACTTAGGAAAACAAATACCTTCTTTTTGGTTTCTTAGAATTCCATGAAGTCCACCTCTGGGATTCTGGGCTGCAGCAGCACATCATGGGAATTTATCATAGTTCCCCACACCTTGCTGCCTTACCACTGCGACTAGCAATCCTATAGATGACGCAATTTTTTTTCTTTTTTTTAATAAAAAAGCTGAATCTAATTGTTAGATGAGAGTTGAAGAGGAGGATAAAGATGGAGGCTGGGGGGCTTTCTTCTTTAGTTCCAGTGTACTAGTTGGAGAAAAGCTACTTTCCGCTCTTTTTTTTTACTTTATGGTGGAATTGGAGTTGATGTGATCGGAGATGCCACAACTACCTTTTCTTTTCTAAGATCAGTGGCCAGGTCAGAAGTGATAGACCAAGTTAGAAGCCATTCAATGATGAGTGTTTAAGCGAGTGCTCCGCTTGGAATAACAGTCAGCTAACCTAAAAACCATTAGAATAATTGTAAGCTCAAACTAAATATATGAGAACTCAATTTGACAACTAAATATAAAAGGATGGAATTGTACAATGACTCATAATTTATGGACCAATAGTATAATTATCTCTTCATTATATAATGTAGATTATTTATGGGTTCTAGCTTCAAATAGGTTTTCCACTTATTTTGTTTTAAGAATTATGTGACGTCATTATAGATTATATCTTGTCCTGTTCATCAAGATATAGTTTTCATCTGCAGGTTGCCCTGTGTAAACATGCATTCAGGATCCTGCTAAAATGATCTAGAGCAGTACATAAACTACATGTTTAGCCATAACATTGATGCAAACAGTGGACAATCTACTACTTACAGACTATGTCCACCATTGGGACAATGGCGGTGGTAACACAAGCTTTGAAGGACTAGTGAGAATGGCAGGTGCAGTAGATTCATTCACATGTGGAATTTCATCATACTATTATGAGGTGCATAGTTGTTGCCTAACACATTGAAGAACTTTCTGATATTGACGGGAATGATTATTGTTCTATTCAATTGGTTTATTAGCCTTCATCATGCTATTATGAGGTGCATAGTTGTGGCCTAACACATTGGAGTCCACTTTCTGATGTTGATGGGAATGATTAGTGTTCTATTCAATTGGTGTAATAACCTCCAGTGATGCTGTTTTTTTAGCATAGCAGCCACATCCACATCACACAAATGACCACACGGCTGTTACCTGCCACTGAACCACTATGGAACTCCCCCACCGGTTCCTCAGTTATATGTATGTGAAAGTGAGACTACTAGGAGTGTGTGTGTGTGTGTGAGAGAGAGAGAGAGAGAGAGAGAGAGAGAGAGAGAGATTGTCCACTTAGGACTGAATCCACAGATAGGCTTGATACCACAGAGGAGCTTCGAGCTTGTAAGATTTGCCCTTAAACATGCGTAGAAACCCATGTTCCTCCAAGGAGGGCTTTAACAAGGGGTCTTGGAGTGCCACTGAGGACAAGATCCTGACAGACTACATCAGAGCTCATGGAGAAGGGAGGTGGGGGAAGGTTCCCAAAGGAGCAGGTTCTTTCAAGTTCCGTGAACTAGCTTTAGTGGTTCTTTATTCTTTCTGTCAGTGGTGATTGCAAATTGAGGGGCTAAATCTTGTGTTCTTTCTATTTTTGAAATTATAAAGGCTTTTTCTTTGGCTTCTCTGTATCTTTATTCTTATGCAGAAAACTCTAAGACTGATATGCATTCATTTATTGACACTGGTTTTCTAGATACAAGATTTACTACTTCGAATTAGTATTAAATTGAACAGACCATTTCAAGCCTTTTAAGTAACTTGCTATGTTGGACTTTTTTTTTTTTTTTCATACTGAGTTAGCTTGTTATTAGTTTATGACCCAAATTTGGTGTTGTTGTAGGCCTAAGTCGATGTGCAAGAAGCTGCCGGCTCCGCTGGCTGAATTATCTGCGTCCTGATATTAAGAGGGGGAACATATCCCATGAAGAGGAGGACCTTATTATCAGGCTTCATAATCTCTTGGGAAATAGGTAACTTGTACTATTTGCTTAGGACCATGCAAATTATTTCTTATGGAGCTTTTTCATGCTCAACTTACAGGTGGTCTTTGATAGCCGGAAGACTGCCTGGTCGAACAGACAATGAAATCAAGAACTATTGGAACACAGTCCTAAAGAAGAAGGTACAAGGTCAGTCAGTCGACATGCATTCAGGCGAAGATGAGCATATGAACGGCAAGAGCCAAGAAACGATCAGATGCCCGAAATTTGGGAATTCAACTGGCCGCAACGACCCTCCCTCTTTTCCTCAGCATGGGGAAAACAAGTTCGGAGAGTCGCTGGTCGATGGAGATTTCTTTTCAGAAACTTCTTTCTTAGCACCCGAAGATTGTGACCTATTTAATCCACTGATGGATTCCAACCATGAGGAGCTTTGTCCTAGACACTTTCTGGACCTGAACTTCTTCGAAATCTTTGAGAGCAATCTCCCAAAAGAACATGAAACTTTGTGGTGGTGGTGATCCTTGTGTATCTTCGGATAACAGTGTTTTGGGGGACATTGTCAAATTATATGCCGGTATGGACCTTAAATTATTTGCTGTAAACTTTCCAGTCTGAATCATAGTATTGGAGCCTGCTGAGTTAGAAGTGTAAGCTGCTCTCAGAAAATGTTGTGTTCTAAAATGTCGGCACAACATTGTGTCCCTATTGTGTACGTTTGTGCTACTCAAAGACCTTCTACTTTTCGTCCTCACTTGTTGAGACTGTATGTTTCTCAAGTTGATTATCAGAACATAAAATACAATTAAGATATTCTTTTTGATGAGCAGAAATGTTTTATCAATGTTATCAATAAATATGTCAGATAATCTGAAACAATTTGATTTGGATGTATATATCCACTTTTCTAGAATGCTAAATTCGTAAAATTGATTCGATTTTTCTTTTTTATTTTTTGAATCATAAGAAGACAGTTTGGAAATTAAAGACGTCGGAAGATAATGAATTAGAGATTATTTACCAGTCCTCACAAGATCCGATAAAAGAAGAACAACTCATGTGATTCCAGAGAAATTATCTGAATAAAACGTTGGAACACTATGATGAGCTGCTGTTTAAAGAACATGAGGTACCAACTCAGAACCGCTGCAGTACCGAGTGCTGGACCCCCACCACGTCATTCACCTACGGCGTCATCTGACACCCGTGAAGTGGATCCCGTTTCTATTTGCCTCGTGACGAAAAGAGGTACCTTAGTTCGTACCGACAAAATTAAATCCAGCGGCCAACACTTCGATTCCGGAGAAGGAAAACAGCGAGTTCGCAGTTCTTCCTAATACTTTCATATGTTGGGAGGAATTTTATATGATTTATAACTCGATTATAATTCTCAAATCAAATATATTTTCATCTCACAGTTGACGTAGGACTAGTAACAATGAATATTTGATGTAATTTGATCTTTTAGTACAATTAGTAACAGTAGATTTCACATGTGGATAATGAAATCAATCAGTCATGAAAACTCAATTTATTGATTCATTTCAGATAATTTTCGTTCTGTTTTTTTTTATATATAGATTCGAGCACAAAAATAAAAGAGAAAAATTATAATCATATTAAATCAAATATATGATTTATTTTTTTTAAAAAAAAATATTATTTTTAAATAATATTTTTGGAGTGATAGATTGATTTGTATCTGTGTGAAGATAATTTGTCGATCTTAATGATGTCCTCATTAGCCGATATTATCTTATTTGCTAGAGACTTGTACCAAACTTCTTTAGCCAACTCTTTCCACTCGGTGTAGGCAAAGTCAATAATATAAAAGTCCTAATATTCTCTTATCCGTACTTTCTTTCTTTTTCCCAGTGGATATTAACACGTGGTAATTTATTAAATATTTTTAAGTTAATTATCTAATGAGTTAATCAAATTTATTTAAATAAAAAGATAGATATAATTAATTACATCTTCAACCAAATCCAAGCGACTAACTAAACACGGGAAAGGACGAGACGACCCACGCGGCCTCAGGAAATTACAAAAGACACCTTCTTCGTCTGCGTCACTTTCGCCCACTTCCTTCTTCCCACCCCACCCTGCACGTCCGCTGCATGCATGAAAAAGACACGTCGCTGCTGTGCACCGTTAAAAGACTTCAAAAGGGTCATCGCCACTCACCGAGTTCTGCTCCCTCGTCTTGTCCCACCTCGGTAAACCACCATGGGATTCCTCGGACACAGTAGCTATCGTTTGATCAATGGCTTAGTCCCCTTAAATTACCTCTTACCCACACCAAGAACCAACCATATATGAATTATTGTCTTTCTCACTACCTCAAACACGCACCACCCCTCAGAATCGCTACGGTAAATGTCGGGACCAGTAGGGCTGAGGACAACTAAGCTTGCTTGGAATGTGCCCTAATCCTGAGTATCACGATCGAGCACTGTGTTCGACAAGACGATATGACGAACACAACACCTGCTGTTTTGGAAACTCTTATTTTTCAGGGTTTATCGGCTTATTAATCTTAACCAAACCACTGACCGCAGCTGTTTATAATTGTCATTATCAACTAGAGGTAGCTGCAAAGTACTCTGTTGTTAAGGCCAGAAGCCGGACACAAGTTGTTCATGTCCTCGTTCTAGCCTCGTAGAGGAACAGAGCAATGTTGTTAATAGTATTCTGACTGCTTCATGCTTTGACCTCCAATTTTCTAATGCCATTGAATTGTGGTTGCTTGAGGTTAGCTGACATTCTTTATGGCTTAACAGACTAATCTTTTAGCAACTACGAAAGCTGCTCTGATTTCTTATGTTAGCTTATTCTACGCGCTATCAGTTTCCTACTCCTCAGTAAGATTTGTTGTTGTTGTCTTTGATCTTGTATGTGCAGCTTGGAACGATGAACTAACCGCAGTGCATTGTTCATGAGGTTGGAAGACCCAAAGGTGGGAATCAAAACTCAGGATGAGTAATGATGACTAAGAGCAGAACATTCTTGTTGGAATAAACTAAGGCTAAGCAAATTAGGTAGGGAAACAGAGGGGTTTTGAACAGTGCCAAAAAAATTCATAAAGCATGTCTGTGTTCCACACACATTCTGACTCAGACTGGAATAATGCCTTACGCATCCTCCACTGCGCAATGAAAGCTCTTTGCGTTTCAAAGATGTCCCGAGTCCTTTTCTGTACTTATTATCCCTATCCAAATAGTTCATTCACTGCCCCAGCCTGATAGCACCAGTCCTAATGCACCGATCCTCCCTTTGCTGCGGTAGATGTAGGACTATTAGGTGGAATAAATCAAATTGTCTTTCTATTACACTGGAGTTTTGGTAAAAGGCTTCATCATAGAGTTACAGATGAAAGCTGAGCTGCTACAGTCATGAATGATTTCTGCACCTTTTTCTGTCACTCCTTAAAGCAAGATGCCATCATGCTAAGACGTACAGGACTGCCAATACCTCGACAGAATCGTAGCTCAGGAGCTGATGCTTTCAACCCCGATCAATTATGATCAAGGAAGACGATCATCCATATCGGCACCTGATGCCTTCAGACTGAGAAACAAACACTACTTTCCGCCTGTATGATTACTGAAAGTTAGCTGACATTCTTACTAGCATCTCTCAGAGAGTAAGCAATTAACTTTTTTATGTTCCCTCAATCAAAAATGTACTTTATGGAGTTTTAAAGGTTTTGATAAATCAATTTCTTCTTCTAAATTCCAATCTGTGTCTCTTATATCAACGCGGGAAGTGCAGAGCAGAGCTTTCACCAGTGGTTGCTTTTTGCTTTCTTTTGGACCTACCATATCCAAGCTGAAACTGTGGGACCATTGCAGTAGCTGCAAAGCACTACTCATTGTTCTGATGCATAAAGGTTGAAGAGCCCAAAAAGAAAAAGGTAAAGGCTTACACTGCTAAAACATTTGCATAGAGAGTGACAGAGGGCACACTATTATTGTCTGAGCATGCCACTCTAAAACCACATGTTTGGTCCACAAACTCATATTCTGATTTGGACTGGAAGAATGTACCAAATCATCAGATGCTGGACCACCGTAAGATCAGATGTGCTCGCCACCAATCCAAGTATCAGAAATAGCACCCTCGAGGAGGAATCTATCATCGAAGAACACATAGGAGTCACCACCACCACCACCACCACACCAGTCTCTCGTGTCCTGTGGGACAGTGCTCCCAAGGAGCTGGAAGAAGTCTAGTTCCAGAAGATACCTCGAGCAGAGCTCCTCGGTATCGAGACCTTTGAGTATGTCAAACAGATCGCACTCTTCGGCCACCATGGAAGAACCATCGGAATGGAGGTCTCCGACCGCCGGCGCCGACGAGTTGAACCGATTGCAATGAACATTCTGCACGCTCCTGCCCGATTGCTGATGACGGCTCGCGGCGCGGTCCTGGCTGCACTGCGTTGAAGCCTCGGCCTCTTTCTCGTTCTTGAGGGTCGCGGCTCCATCCCGGTCCGAGTGCAGGACGGTGGTTGCCGACGACGCAACCGGCTGAGCCTGCAGCTTCTTCTTCAGGACGGTGTTCCAGTAGTTCTTGATCTCGTTGTCTGTTCGACCCGGTAGTCTTCCGGCTATGAGAGACCACCTGCGAGTGGGCATGACGCAGAGAGATCAGCGAAGGAGTTACTCTACATGGTCTCGTGCGAGCAGAACACAAGTACCTGTTTCCCAAGAGATTATGGAGTCTGATGATGAGGTCTTCCTCTTCATCGGATATGTTCCCCCTCTTAATATCCGGCCGCAGATAATTCAGCCACCGCAGCCGGCAGCTCCGGGGACACCGATTCAGCCCTGAAACCGCATCATGAACACAGCTCACTTCTCACTTCACAAACCAAGACGATGTCTATAACGACTAAAAACAAATAGATAGAGAACCAAAAGAAAGGAGAACGCATGTTGCAAAGAAAAGCTTCAAGAACAAAGAGGCCATGCGTCGCTACGGTTGCACCTGCTTTCTTGGGGACCTTTCCCCACTTGCCCTCGCCATGAACTCTGATGTAGTCACGGAGCACCTTGTCCTCGACGGCGCTCCAAGCCCCCTTCTTGAGTTTCTCCCTGGAGCAGCATGAGCTTCTACCCATGGTTGGGACAGGAGACGGAGGAGGAGCTCCGGGCTTCCCTCTGTGAAATACTCTTCTTACCAGTGTGGACAGTCGTCGTTATAAAGATGGATCACGTACAGGTACATGCAATAATTGATCACGCGAGCCATACCAACGCCTACGCGCCCTGCGGAAGCGGCGGCTGCTGCTGCTGCTGCTGCTGCGACCACCTAATGGCCACACCCAACAAATATTACATCTCGTTTTCTCTTCGTATAAATCGAATAAAATATACAAGATTCGTATCGTGGGTCCCATCAGTTGCCACGTGGATAAGAGGAGCCAATACACACACACATACACGCACACCTGCCGTTCCCACTGGCCCTTCAAACCTCATCCCGATAGCGCTATGTGGTGGAAACTGGAAAGCGTCGCTTGCTGTGTGTCGGTCCTTTTCGGTCATAACGCATGAAAAGCGCTTCTTCCTCGCTTCCTTTTTTCTCTCTCTTTTTCTCTTTTTCATGCTGCAGATGCAGAAAGGTGGCGACAGTATGTTTCAAGTTAGGGACGTATGCTAATTTCCATTGGGGACAAAGCGTGGTCAACTGGTGTTCATCCCTTTGCGTCTCAATCCTGAAGCATTAGCTCCTTGGAGATTAGGTGGGCGGCGTCGTCCGATGTGGCCGCTGTTTACTATCCCAAAATGGTTGTCACCTGAGTGAGTGAAGATTTTAGTATCTTATTTTATAGTTTGGTGAAAGGCTAACACACTTGTGGGTGAATCGCAATGTTTTTGATGATTCCGAATCAAACTAAAAATATGATCGTTTCAAATCAGTTAAATATAAATATTTAATGTAGTTCGATCAAAGATCAACAATCAAAAGCAAATCCGACGTAATATTTAACATAGTTCGATAACTCTTATCTACGTCTACGTTTGCGTCTACGTCTATGAAAAAAATTAATTCCTTCAGATCAATTATAAGACCATGAGTTATCCTTATTTAAGTACATATTTCCTTACGGATCGTCTCACATAAACCTAAAGAATTTATATTTTATTTTCTCCTCGTCTAAATCTAAAAATACATAAAGACGATCGAAAGGAATTGGATTTTAATTTCAAATTTAATAAAATCGGAACTAATGATCGTGAAACAGAATCGCATATCTTCTTTTGTTCTCTTTTACATTTGACTTGATGGCATCCTTTATAGTCGTAGGAAAAAGTCATTTTGTCAACCAACAAATCCAATCAAACCCAAAGCGAAAAAAACAAAGAGAAAAATAGGACACTTTCCAGTGATAAGAACGGTGACATTATTTATACACCATGCATGCATCCGACCACTCTCAATCAAAATGTGCATCGCATCTATCTATGTAACGACCACTGTAGTATTCTCAAAAGAAGTAAAAAAGCAAGAAAAAGCATACAAGCATCGGATCATACAGTAAGGCTGGCTGGAGTTCCCGAAGCCATTTTACTTTGCTGCATGACATCACGTCCGTATGATGAGCTCAAACAAGAAATCCGGTGGGGAATCAATCTTTTGATGAGATGTATAAAAAATATAGCTTTGGAAGCTTTTTTTCTGATGAATCACGCATAGTGTCATCATCCTTAAAGTTCATCCCAAGTACATGGATTGATCTATACGTTGAAGAATGGGTTTATAGGTTTCAAGACACCGTCCGCTCCGCCAGTTGACAGTCCTCCAAAAACTCTTTATACTCATCATTATTTTTGTCACTGACTTCGCAATACTCGTCGTTATTTCTAGTGCTGCCTTGAAGAACGCACCGGCGCAGCTTTTGATGCGCTTCTAAGCTCTTACCTAATTCTCAACAGTATCAGTGACCTTCCGCTACCTTTATCGACTACTTCACTAAACAACAAGATACGTGAGGAGGAACAAAACCCAACTCGTCCGTCCGTAGAGAGAGAATCATGACACCAAAATGTATTATAATGATTGGAATAAGTTGGGTAGAGAGAGGATCATTAAATCTCAGCGATCTTATTAGATTTATATAATTAATATATTACATTTGATTTCTAAGAGAAAAGAAGGAAGTTAGTTATTTTCCTTTAATTTTTATCACTCTTAAGACTCGGGTACCGCGAGGTAATATATTTTTCATGGGTTGGTTCATAATTTTTATAAATAATATATTACTATCTAATCTAGCGATACCATCATATGATACAATCTCGAAGATTGTGCTACAATGGTACCACTTGTTGAGTCACTGTTTAGACCTTTCACTTGACCCAACACATTCGCCCAACTAGTCCCTAATTTGGGCTGGTCCAATTCGAATCTCAATTATATGCTAATCATGAAATTTAAGGCATACACTAAGTAAATTCGGTTCGATTAGTCTAGGTTTCTTCCGGTGAGCTTCCGACGATCTTCCGGTGAACTTTCGATGATCTCTCGGTAATGTTCCAGCGGACTTCCAATAAGCTCCTGAATTTCACAACGATCTTCTTGGCGAGTTCCGATGAGTTTCTTCGGCAAGCTCCTAGATTTCTCAATCAATTTCAGTAGAACTTTCGATGAATGTTCGAACTTCTAACGAACTCTCGAACACCCAACGAAGTCTCGTTTTGACTCTATGACTTCATTTTGCTTTATGTCTTGATCATTATCATAATTAATCCTGCACAAATAAAACCTATGATCTAGATAATTATTATAAAGCTTGAATTATATTGTCCGGTATGTCATTGGTTCATTGACTCTTCGTCCGATTTTTCGGCGCATCGTCCTATCTTGTGGCCTATTGCCCAATCGACTAGTTGACCTCGGTAACTCCGATTTTCTTGACGTAATTTTTGCTCTTTTTGGCCCGATGCCCGATGCTCAAACCCAGGGCCTGAGGTCTTCTGTCGACACGTCGACCGATCCTTTGGCTCGACGTCCAATCTTCTAATATGTTTCTCTCTGGCCCAACATGATTCTTCTTACTTTAGTTGTCTCTTCCTGATCGAAGCTTATTGCGTCACTTAAAACATAGATCATATCATAAACACTATCAATATCAATTGGTTTCATCATCAAAATTTAAAATTCAGAAGATTTATATTTTTTTGTTATCATTATCACTCTTAAGAGTCTTAATATAATAACCACTCCATTCCCATTTAAACTTTTTAAAAAAATTATAAAAACATTGAATTTTTGTCTCATAAAATAAACTCAAGGTCATGCATGTGTAATCATCAATAAAAAGAGAATAAAGTACTTATTCTATACGGGGTCTTTATGGATCCACAAATGTCTATGTACCATAACTGAAGTATTTTTCTAGCTCTCCAAACAACATCTTTAGGGAATGATAGCCTATGATGCTTTCTAAGTGCATATCTCTCACAAATTTCTTGCTTTTATTTGATAAAATATAGTCCTTCATCAATGATCTTTGGGATATAAACTTGAGGCTACCAAAATTCAAGTGACCAAGTCATAATTATGAATCATCTATCATATTGGATCTTCTAGCAACATTATTTATATATATAAGAGAAAGTGAAATACTCACGTTTGTTATTCTTACTTGTGTTAATATTTATCTTCTATTTTTTTATTATAGATAATGCATTTATCACCTTCAAAATATAGAGAATACTTAGCTCCGTAAGTTGCACAATGCTAAGAGATTCTGATCTAAATATGATACAAATAACACATTATGAATTTTTTTTAACTTTTCTTTTTGTTTGAACACTAATTGTGTCCTTTTCTTTCACCTCTATAAATTCATCATTACCCATCCTAACTTTATATTGAAATGAGGTATTCATGTTAAGAAAAATATCTTCTTTCGCTATTGTATGATTACTATAAGCACTATCAATATACCATTTTTTATCTTTTTATTTTTGAATTCTTTGATATGCAAAAGACAAATTCACTTCACTTTTGTTTTATTATGAAAAACTTGCTTGCTAAATTGTAGTGAAATATATATATATATGCTTGTGATCATACTTCTTGCACTTGTAACATTCTATCCTTTCTCTATAATAATAAATATTCTCTTCATAATTATTTGTGTTGCATATTTTGCGTCCTTTTTATGATCGTTATTTGTTGAAATTTATATCATAATTTGTTGTAACATTTGATGAACTTCTATCTGTTCCTCATCCTTTTTCTTAGTTTTTACATTTAGGTTGCTCCCCCTTACTTTGTGATTGATTATTTGATTTATCCTCACCATTTTTGGAAGCAAAGTTTTGATTGAAATACAATTTTCATGACTTTCTCTAAATGTTGAATCAGCCAACCCATAAGTTTTTCAACACAAGATATAGAAAAAATCTTTTGTTTCTTTAATCATAGCGACAATAAGATCAAGTTTTTCTGGGATACTGATTAGGAACTTCTTTATAATTCACTTATCATTAATCGTTTTGTCATAAGTCTTTATTTGATTGACCAACTCCATAAGATTTGCATAGAATTCATTCAAGGACACACATTTTTTTTCATTTTTATATTATCTAAACTCTCTTTTTAGGGTTTAAAGTTTGACAATCTTAATTTTTATATCTCTTTAAATTTTATTTTTGCAAAAGGTCTCATGTATCCTTTACTTTTGTAGCCCTCATGATCCTTGAGAAGATTACAACTGAAACACCTTATTAAATCTTTCCAAGAGCCATTACATATCTTTATTATTATTATTTTTAATTTAATTATTTGATCTCTTGTCATAGTTCCTATATTATCAATCATCATGACCATTCTTAATCAAATCTCACATATCAAATGAAAGAAAGATGATTCTCATCTTCACAAACCAAATATTATACTTTTACTATTGAAAATTGAAACACTTACATGTTGTAGGTTGAGAATTGAGTTGTTACCATTTGTCATAGTTGATCTTCCTCGAATCTTTTTCTTCCTATTAATTTGAGTCTCAACCACCAAGTCAAACCAAACCTGTTCCACTTAATTCAACTGATCCATAAATTATATATTAGATATCCTGACACGAAAACTATAAATCACGATATGTTTTAGGGTTTCACAATCATACTTGTAGTTATTGCTAGCTTCAACTTCAATTGCATAGCTCATCAGTTTCACTTGGTTTGCTCGAACAAGCAACACAACTTATGCGCGTCATTTAGGAAAGAAACCGATGAAACATCACCATCAGCAGTCCCTCTCTTCCTGAGCATGACTCCAGCATGCTTGTCTTCTTGTAGAATTTTGATTCTGAGACACAGCACTAGAAGACAAGCGCAAGGATGCCATGCAGAATGATTCAACTGTGTTCCCCGAGAGCAGATTGAGAAAAAGAAGAGGGATCACCTGCTTTTCCCATCCTTAATCCAGTGGTCCTTTCAACACAGACTGAGAAAATTTGTTAGCTTAGATCCCCAGCAGCTTGAAGCAAAGGTGGGGGGGTCATCTGTATGTAGATCTGGCTGACCCACGTAGTAGAAAGGTGTTTGATAGTGCTTCAACCTCTCTCTCTCTCTCTCTCTCTCTCTCTCTCACACACACACACACACATACACACACCTAGGAGACCTTGCCGAGCCAATTGCTTTTGTTTTGCTCGTTTTAGAGTTTTCTTGAACCCTATTATGTGATCCTTTTTGTTGGACCACTTTGTTCTCATTTCTTATTGGAATATTCACGCACCCATTGCAGTTTCATTAAATGAGATTATAATAAGTGATAATAAATGATGATGAAGTGTTCAGTACTTTTGCATGCATGTTTCAACCTTCTCTTTCTAAGTATATGTATGATTTATGCAAGTTAGATAGAGATAAATATACCTAAAAATCTAATTAATAGTGTTAATCAATTTTATCTTATCAATTCTGAAATCTAATTAGTCATCCACACATTTGATAAAGTAAATTTTATCCTATCAATTTTAGAATATAATTAGTCATCCAAAACCATTTCTTTAAGTGTATCATGAATCCATGTCATAGGTCAACATGACTTATTCTTTTGAAATTAGATAATTTCTCAAGATATTTAGTCAAAGAGAATCTCTCACTTCACAAGTATCACATACAAAACTAACATCGGGACTATACTCATACCAGTGAAGGGTTTAAAAGATAATAATAAAAAACAATTCGGATCCCTAATCAAACTTGAAAAACTCTTATTTATAGAGAATGATAAAGAAAATATTCCCACATCAAGAATATTTTAAATCATAATCTCTTATACCAATGTGATGAGCTTGATTGACTGCACTTCGTATATTGAGTCTCTATTGATCGAAAATATTAATCATTATATATATTTGGGAAGATAGGATTTATCAAAAAAATGTTTCTTCTTTATCCACCCACTTTGTCAAATAATTGATTTATAGAGATTTCTTTCTTTATTCATATAAATGTCAAATAATTCAATCTTATAAAATGGATTGAATTTCTTTCTTTATTCATATATATATTTAAAAAGTTTAAATGTAATGGTTATATACATATATATATATATATATATATATATATATATATATATATATATATATATATATATATATATATATATATATATATATATATATATATATATATATATATATATATATATATATATATAACCACTAATCTAACTCAAAAACTTAAGTTTCTATATTGTGAGCTCTTCAACTATATTAGACTATCCTCTTTGCTCCCCTCTTTTTATCTCACACAAATATTTTTAACACCAATAAAATTTTCGAGCAAAATAGAGCCAATATTAAGGTACTCGTTGGTCCTTTCTCTCTCCTCACCATGAGCCATGGGGTCAACCCCCGGATCTCAAGAAGCGAATTGTCTCATCGTCTCTTCCGCAAACTTTGTGTCTTTGCACGTCTTTATCATCTTCTTTCTTCTCATGCTTTCTTTCTTGATTTGTGTTCCCTTCCAACGCCTTATTTTTCTTCAGATATATGGAAAAGAAGCTACAAAGTGAGTGCCTCTCAGTCCTCACTGTTTCATTCGCTTTTGCTTTTGCTCTTTTTCTCCTGAAAGAAAAAAATCTCACCTTTTGGGTGTCGATTTTATCGAGTTTTGAATTGATTAGATACCTCGGCTGCATACTTTTTTGTCAGAATGAACAATTTAGTAAGGTTTAAACTGAACAATTTGGATATGGCTATGTTTCTGGTGGGATATGGTCTTCTCGGGATGCAGGTTTTACCTTTGATGGTTGTTTATACGACTCTAGAGGGAATGAGCAAAGGGGGAGACTATATATATATATATATATATATATATTTGTCTTGCTTTTACTTTCACAATCTGCATGAGAAAATTATTTATGTAGAATTTCCTTGATCCACTTTGATATTACTATTTTGTATTATATGATATTTTTAGGACTATTTTCCTATAAAATACCCCAATTTAAAGCATCTTTCAATCAATACTCCCATTTTACTTTTTTTTTAAATAATACTTTTAATTTTGGAAATATCTAAAAAAAAAATTCATCATACTGTTTTTGAATTACTGCAGTGTTTTAACCATCATAATATAAACATTATAAAGTTTACTTAAAAATCTTAGAAATGATATGAATACACTCCTAACCTCAATCAAATTAACTATAGACCTAAAAATATGATATTCCAATGGTCTAAAAGAATAATAATTGAAGAGGAAAGATATGATGCCACTTACAATATTTTTTTAATATTTTTTATGATATTTATGATGTATCAATAAAACACTATAAATTGTATTAAAAAATATTATAAACAAATCAAATGAAACCGTTATAATAGTTAAAAACGGGCGAAAAAAAGAGCGAGAAATTTTGGTGGAAAAACTTTTAAAGATATTTTGAGTTTTTTTTTAATTCAAATGTATTGTTTGAGAAAAAGTAATAGAGGGGTTCGTTTTGAGAAATACCTAAAATATATATTTTATAAGAAAATAGCTCTTTTTTTATGGTATTAAAGTGTTTGAAAAGCATCAACCTAGTTCTTCTTTTTTAGCTAGATGAACTTTAATTTGGTGTATGCATAGTAGATGTGCAATGAGCAACCTTAAATCCTTTGCAAAATTCAAATCTACCTATTTTATTTTTATGGAACTTAAAACAGTAGTACTGATGGAAAATAATGGAAATTTTTTGTAGTTCTATGGCTATTACGTGAAAATGCTTCATTAACCTATATTGTCATGTTAATGCATTGGCTATGAAATTTGGTATGGAGTGTGTTTGTGGCATGAAAGTTGAATGCAAACATAGTGCAAGTTTTCTTGTACATGACAAACAACGAAGTAGTCATATGTGAATTGTCCTCTAAACAATTAGTTTGCATGCAGAACAAGAAACATACAGATCTTATACGTCTGGTCCTTTGATTGCAGACTGGATGTGTAGTGGGGGGAACACCAAATGGCAGCATATTATGATACATTTCACCCTCAAAATGGGACCTCAGTTGGGCAAAACTTGGATTGCTGAACCACCTACTTTGGTTAATCGAGAAAAATGTCAGATGTTTCTCGGTGCTGTCTTTGCCCCCTCGACATTAGGATCTTTTGATGTACGTGGTGTTGTGGCCCAGCAGAAACGAGCAGCTGATGTTGTATGTTGTGTTCCTGGAATCGAGAGGTGATTGTGACGCAACAAACACAGATACAATGCTTGCCTTAACAATAATCATTAGATCGAGGGGCTTAAACATGAAGGCAAACAAACACAGACAGAGAGAGAGAGAGAGAGAGAGAGAGAGAGAGGTGTTCTCCTACAGAAGATTCAATCTAAGAGATTATAAGAGAGAGAGAGAGGTTCTCCTACAGAAGATTCATGCTAGAATTTATCAAAAGATTATAAGAGAGAGAGAGAGAGAGAGAGAGATTCTCCTACAGAAGATTCGTGTTAAAACTGATCTAAGAGACTTTAAGAGAGAGAGAGAGAGGTTCTCCTACAGAAGATTCATGCTATAATTGATCTAAAAGATTATAAATATTTTTTAGAAATGAATCATGTGTGTATGATGTAAAAGACAAAAATGTCAAAAACCAGATGGTGAGTTTGACATTTCGAGTAAAATAGTTTTTCTTCCTTAATTTTATTATAAAATAGTTAAATCTGATTGATAAGACTATTTAATCGGACGTTGGTTGAGGAGCATAAGAACTAAGAGTTCGTAAGTATGTCAAGTCTCCTTTACCCTTAGAAATCCTTTTTGAAGTTTATATGCTTACAAAGGATAAAATCGTATGGATACATCTATCGTCGCACCAATGATTGATCGACCAAATGATCTCTTATTACGTAAATAGAATATATCATAAGCTTGCATTGTAATTAATCGAGATTAAAAATCATATGAAAACCATAATAATCTATTCGGTCCGATAATCAACTATTTTGATTTCTAAATTTTAAAAATCAAAACCAATTAATATAGGGTTGATTTTGAACTATTTTGATTTCTATTCGAATAGTTAATGTTTTAATTAAAAATAATTTTAAAATAAAAAATCATAATTTTGTTAAAAATTATGAACCGTTGGTTCGAATCGGAACCAAAATCATTAAGTGAGGAATCATCGGTTTCGATTCTTAAAAAAATAAAGAATTTTAATCAAATCATTCGATTCTAATTCGATTTGAAATCGACGAACTCTCGGACCGGTTTGGTGCGGTTCAGACCCGATTTCGATTCGAACCGAACAGGACTCTGCGCTACATCCATCTAAACCTTCTATTTATCATCAACGTCTTCAGACCGTCCGATCGTCCCCCCAAACCGCTATTTAAGAATCGTCTTGCGGCTGTCCCTCGTCTCTTCTAGGGTTTCTTTGTCAGCTAAGACCACAGACCCGAACTCATAGCTGCGGCGAATTCGCTTATCTTGAATCCCTGCGCAAATGGCGACCCAGATGAGTAAGAAGCGAAAGGTCTTCTCTCTTCCCTTCCAAATATCCTCTTTCCCTCAATATTTCTTCTTTCTTGAGTTCGAAGTTCGCTAAATTTCGTTTATTTCTATCCCTTCTCGCAGTTTGTGGCGGATGGGGTGTTCTTCGCGGAGCTGAACGAGGTCCTGACGAGGGAGCTTGCGGAGGATGGCTATTCGGGTGTGGAAGTTAGGGTCACGCCCATGCGTACTGAGATCATTATACGGGCGACGCGCACCCAGAACGTTCTTGGTGATTTGACACTTGTTTCGATGTTTTAGTTCCCTTTTTTTGGGTTATAAAGGGGTGTTGTTCGGTGTTTTGATGCTTTTATCTGATGGTTTAGGCGAGAAGGGAAGGAGAATTAGGGAACTGACATCAGTGGTGCAGAAAAGATTCAACTTTCCGGAGAATGGCGTTGAGCTGTACGCCGAGAAGGTGAACAATAGGGGTCTCTGTGCCATTGCTCAGGCTGAATCTCTCCGTTACAAGCTTCTTGGCGGCCTTGCTGTTAGGAGGTTGGGATATATTCACCCTTTTTTAAGTTTGGTGTTTACTGTTTTGATTCTAACTCTGTAGTTATGCTCGTATTTCTCTCGTAAGATGTTTGTTTCCATATGGTTATTATAAGTCACTTCACGCTTATGATTTTTCTCAAGACCGACGGTTGACTTTGTGTTATCTACTAGTAGCTGAAATTGATAACGCGAGTTGTTTTTCACTTGTGTCCGATTGAAGAATATCTCATTATTAGACTAGGACGTGGTGATGTAGGTTGGTACATCAGAAGAAAGTTATTTTGGGCATGTAAGTTGTGATGTCTGTCATCTATAAAGCAAATAGGTTACTCAGTACCAAACTTTGTGTCGGAAGGTGACAATATCAGGATAGCCATGGATGCATTTAGGTTCATGATGCTTCTTATTTTCATGACATAAAAACCCCCTGGCAACACATTTATTCATTATTGTAATCACATCTTATTGAGTAGTGAAAAGTATGACCTTTTGTTCTATGAGGGCATATGGATGTAGGTTTTTGCACAAGTGAGAGGAGAAGTACTGTAGGGAATCGATAAATTTGGCTTTACTGTTCTGTGTTAAACTTATTTTATGCCTGTTTGTTTCTTTGGTTGTTTAGGTTACTCTTGTGTGCCATATCTTGTATGTAGTGTGGCTCATCAGCTATTTTTATACAATTTTTCAGTGGCCATCAGAAGCTAATGTCTTTTTGGCATCATTAGATATCTTGACAACCTGATAATTTTTCTCATTCAGAATCTGGGTGACTATGACTTGAGTCTTGTGTAAGGCTTGCATATATTGGCCTTCCTTGAATCTTGTACGGGCTGATGTCGTGGCCACACTGTCACCTGGTTGTCATTTTTTAGTTATTGTGTGTGATTATTGTCATCTATAAAGCAAATAGGTTGCTCAGTACCAACTTTGTGTCGGAAGATGACAATATTAAGATTGCCATGGATGCAATTGGGTTCGTGGTATCTCTTGATCTCATGTCAATTCTCCTGGCAACATGTTTGCAAATTTGATAATTTTTGTGCAGGGATTTGTATGATAGTTTCTGATTAAAAATGCTATTTTCATCGGTTTGCAATGTCACTTGGGTTAGGCTGGTGTTGACTAACATTTGGAATATGTGGCTCTATTGAGTTGGCTTATTCTTTCAAAATTAGTATTGGAGTTATGTAAGATATGTCCTAATTTAGAGCTGAGCTAATGAAATGTGTATATGTATGTCTGCATGACTTTGTGTTTTTGTCTTTGTTTTATGTTTCTGAATACGAGTGTTGCCTGTTTTCTCTACTTTTTTGGTTGTACATTTTTTGCATTTTACTATCTTACTAACGATTTGAGCATTTGTGGTTTTTTATTCTGTGGCTGGGCTATATATGATTTTCTGATGGTTTGTTTTTTATGCTCATACGACTGAGTTATGGAGTTTGTCAGGCTTCTTGTATCTTGTATGCTTGGGGTTTGGAATATTCTCCAACATTTTGTTCTTATTTTTTATCTTAGGCTGCTGATCGATGGCTTTGCTTTGAATTTTTTTTGAGCAGACTGATGTTTATTTCCAAACATGTTGGCATATCTTGTTGTTTGTTGGAGTTATCTATTCAAGGGTGTCTTAATTGCATGTGTTTTGTTCCAGGGCATGTTATGGTGTCCTGAGGTTTGTCATGGAGAGTGGTGCAAAGGGGTGTGAGGTATATTCTGGAACTAAGCCTGAATTAATTTTTCTGTGGAGATTGGAGGTTTATTTCATGATTTATCATAGGTAATTGTAAGTGGAAAACTTAGGGCTCAGCGAGCTAAGTCGATGAAATTCAAGGATGGTTACATGATTTCTTCTGGTCAGCCGGTCAATGAATATATTGACTCAGCGGTGAGGCATGTGCTCCTAAGACAGGTTAGTGTCTAAAATTTACTGCACTAGTTTTTTGTTGTTGATTTAGTGTTCCTTTTGCCTTTTCAAATCATCAGTGTGTTTTGCTTGCCTTTAGCAAGGATATGTTTCCAATGCAACTAGCAGGATGTCATGATGTTTTTTCGGAGATTAACCGTCTGTTTACATGCTTAGGGTGTTCTTGGAATCAAGGTAAAAATTATGTTGGATTGGGATCCAAAGGGAAAGCAAGGTCCTACTACCCCTCTTCCGGATCTCGTCACCATTCATCCACCAAAGGATGAAGAAGAATACGTTAGGCCAGCACCACCAGTGGCTCCAGAGATTGCCGCTGTATGACCTCATGGGGGGGGTGTGTGTTGCTGAGTTGAATTTCCTTGTTTTCCTTTCAAAAAAGAGTTAATCAACTTAGGTTTATTTGCGGTGTCCAAACTCGCTTTATGATGGTATCTTCCAGATTAATATTGTTTGTAATGGTTGAATTGCACCGATCCCTTTTGTTTCTGTTTCATTGGGCTAGAAAATGATTTGGAATTATTTATTTGGAGGAAAAATGTACTGACTTCAACATAGTTGTTTTAAGTTTCCTTGTATTAGTTCCACAGACTAGTTTGGGTTGGTATAGAAGCAAATTGCGGTTATCTGAAGCTATTTTTCGGATAAATATGGAATGATGTTCTGTTCAATTGTCATAGAAATTTCTAATTTGTAAATGGTAATAGCTCCGTTGAATCCCCAAAGTCTTCACTAAACTGCATATGGGTTAAATCATTTATTATCCCGATACCAATCAGAGTCCTACAAAGAGTAGATGGGGGACTCGGTTCATGTTGAGTACCACTGACTCATCCTGTTTTATGTCAAGCATACCCAACCTACAGTAATAAGTGAACTGTAGATGGTCGAGGTAATGAGTACTGCAGAACGATTGCTCGCAAGGGGTCTTACGAACCTCTGATGACAGTTGTTGAGAGTTGGGATCTTAGTGATTAAGCAACTAGTTTTTGCTACAATATCAATCAAGCTTAGGTCAGCCACAGCTTGTTTGTAATTTGTTTGCTAGTCATTAGAATTTTCTGAGCCTTGGGGTGCCATTTCCACTAGTTGGGTGCGTGAAATGATGTGGAAAGTTAGTTGTTTGCTCAATATGGTTTCATGGCAAATGGACTATTTTTGGGTTTTAGTTGCTTTGAAGGCACGAACACTTCAATGCCAAGAAATCATTATTCTATTGTATTGTCTCCTGTGTCCTTGTTTCATCTGATCTGGCCCTTTTTTATTGGTCAAATGAGCCTTATCTTTTGGGTTTTCATGATCTGATTCACAAGTATCATTCCAAGCAGCGTTGGTTCTGTGAAAATGATGCACGACTAATGCACTATACTCAATCATCAATGCTTCGATCTCTTTAGTTTCTAAGAGATCCCATTTTTGTCCATGTGGATGGATAAGGTGGGGCACAAAAGAACCCATCTCAAATGACAAAGATGTGTGAGAGAGACAGACACGTCTCTTAGATGGCAAATTTCAAATTGAACTCCCGGTTTGCCAATCGAATAATCAGGAATTTGGATCTTGATCTGTTTGAATCATTGATTGTACGGTCTGAATGTTACTAGGATAGAAATATCCTAAACTCTATTTAATCGTAAAAATATTCGAACCCCGTTTTGTTGAAATCTTGAAGTACATCTTCATTGCTGCTTGAACGGCTTCTGGCCAAGCTTTTTCGGGCATTCATATAGGGCAGGAAACTTTTGACCCAAAAGAAGCCAGAAAACCACAGACAATTCTCTTCAGATCAAAAAGATGGATGGTGAGAATAAACACATAAAATTGTACTATTTGGTGACACAAACAGAGACCAATCTTAGCCCCCACTCTCTTTACACATCCCAAATCACAATAGTAACTCCTCCTTCAGGAAGAGCCACACACCACTGACAGCCAAAAGAATTCCCCAAATAATCCCACTAGACACCTTTTGATAAGAGCTGGATTATACAAAAAAGATAAAGAAGAACGAAAGTAAAAAGGAAACGAGAAAAGAAAAGCCAACAAGTTCTTGTAGGCCATTAACAAGGTGGGACACACAATTAACTGATGCAATAGTTCATTGGTCTTTTGCCTTTTTACCTCCCAAGCTCAATGGATCTCAGCCTTTTACCCATATGAACGAAGCTCCCAGACTCCATCAGCTTCTTCCGTGACTCCAAGTCCTCTTCTTCCTCCTCCTTGAGAAGAGGCAGGTATTGCGGCTCCTCGGGGTAGACCTTGGACAGGAACAAGAAGAGAAGCATGGAGAACACGGCCATGGCAGCCATGTACCAGCTGAACTGGAGGTTGACGAGGGACTTGGCGCGGTGGAGCGCTGCGTCGGTGTGGCAGCGGACGACCATGTGCCCCTCCTCCAGGTTCATGAAGCAGCCCTTGGGGATGAGGCTGGGCGTCCACAGCATGAAGCCCATGACGACGAACCACACACCTTGGAAGGCGATGCTCACCGACCGGACGAAGCTCACCAGGAAGCTCCGCGGCAGGGCGACGCCGAGGAGGGCGGTGGCGAGCGACACCACGATGACGGTCTGCAGCAGCCAGTGGTACTGCCCCTCCATGCCCATATGGTCGGCGGAGTGGAGGTGGAACATGAGCAGCTGCTGCCCGAAGGCGGCGGCGGCGAGGAGCATGGTCATCTCGTCGCGGAGCCTCGGCTTGACGCGGTCAAAGACGATTGCGAAGGAGGCGTAGATGAGGAGGGCGAGGGAGATGGAGGCGTGCTCGAAGTTGTGCAGGTGGTTGGAGGGGATGGTGCCGTCGTCGTCGAAGGGGTTGTGCTTCTCCGGGCCGATGACCAGCTCCATGGAGATGGAAGCCAGGCTGCCAAAGATGATGAGGTAGAGCTCAAGGTGCCTGAGCCTAGATGTGGGGAACCATGGAGGGGAACAGTAGGAGTTGGGGTGCATGGAGTGCAGCTTGATGTGGTTGAAGAGGTGCCACAGCCCAATCACCAGGAACCCAAACCCTGGTGCCACGTGACCCACCAAAGTGCCCATGCTTTCTCAGGCCCTGCAGGATTTTGCCGGATAAATTGGAGAGGGACAACACCGGCTTTGGGTGTATATGGTATGTGTGGAGACTCCTTGAGCTAGGGAGGAAAGAGAAGTTATGGGATCATCCTTGGGGTTAGGAGTAAGCTACCTTGTTACGAGGAAAGCAAGAGAGAAAGAGAGAGATGATATGGGAGAAGAATGGTGGGAAGGTTTTAAAGTGGAACGACTGAGGTACAACTCTAGATGGTTCCATGAATTTGTTGGATCCTCGAAAGTTCTTCAGTGTTGCGATGGAGTTGGCTTGGGAAGGGGATTTGGGATTGACTCGTCATGGTTTGACCAGCTGTGGGCCATGACAAAGGGTTGGGCCCGCGTGGGCCTTCTAGAAGGGCTTATCTGATAACTGTGCCCACTAAAATCCTTAGATATTATTTTTAAAAAAAATTGTATATATATAGGTTATTAAAAAAAATTCATATTTTAAGTATTTCTCAAAAGGAATATCCTCTTTTATTTTATTTTTTCAAATAATATTTTTAATTAAAAAAAATATATATAAAAATTTCTTGTTTTTTCGTAATATTTATAATATTTTATTGATGTACTGAAGACATTATAAATACTATTGAAAAAAATTATAAGTGACATCATATCATATCTTTCTAGATGTCATTGTTTATTTATTATTTTAATATTATATATTTTTTATTTTTGTTGTTGTTATAGTCAAAATATTATTATAGACTAAAATATTATAATAAAAAAGGGACAATTTAGATATTTTAAAATTAGCAGTATTATTTTTTTATAAAAAAATATAGGATATGTATTAAAATTTATTATATATATATCGCTTCAAAGTATCTAACCTTATAAATCTAAGTTTTAACATATGCTGTTGAAATAACCAAAAAGACAGACACTAACAGTGAGGATGATGTCTCAAGGGACATGTGCATAAAGATTTGCATGAGCAAATATGTTGTATTCAAACATTGCAAGGATAGGTTTGTCGATTTCTTTTTCTTTAGTTTAGAATAAGTTTTAATCTAATTTTTTTATTAATATTGCATAACGAGAGCTTTTCTTGTTTGCCACGCAAAACGGCGACGGCGTGGACTCGAGTGAGGTTTCAGGTCAGCACACGCAGCTTTTTTGTGTCAAACTTCCACCTGGTTTTCTTGGTAGCCGCCGCCTCCGCCAAGTGTTTGACGAAAGACAAATCCTTGGAGCGTTTATAAGATCGATCGTCATTAATAGCAGCCACCAAATTGAAATTGACCAACGAGAGAGCTCGAGAGCTCAGTTCAAACTTGAATTACATTGGCCAACCTATATTCGTTACGTCTTCCCCAAGACAAACTGAGGCAACATTTTTCAGCAATGACATGTTGATTACATCTGAAGTGAATGTGAGGTGAGGATGATAAAATCTCAAAGAAGGACCTCGATCTTGACTTTGGAATTGGAAGTCTCTCAAAATATATCGGACAGTCCCTTTTCACCCTCAATGTTGACTTTGATTTTGGTGCCGATTATTATTGATAATTATATAAGAAGAAAAGAATGGACTTTCGCAGTTTATTATTGGATCGTAAGCATTTTCGTTTTCATCATTTATTCTTCAAATATTTTTTTTATAGAGCTTCCGCATATACTAGTACTGATTAATTTTGATTAAAGCCAAGACAGTGGTAATTAAGGACTTAATTTTGAGACCTCGACTCGCGGGAGAGGATTCGTCGGATGATCTTAACCGTCCAGCTTCGTGTCGCCCCGAGAAAAGTCGTCGCAACACGAATCTACAAGCTCACTGGAGGGACAAGGAAAGCAGGCAGCTGCGGCGGCGATGACGGTCGGCGGATCTCCGGCCCGGTTCAAGAGAACCGCGCGGAGAAACCGAAGGAATGGGGACAGCATCCCGAGGCCTCCGCCTGCCGCGCCGGAGGAGGCGGCGGGATGTTCGGTGGACGGACTTCGTGTCCCCTCGGAGCCGGCTGCGATCTTGCCCAAGGATTTTTTCCTGGTTGATTCCCTCGAACTCGCTCCTCGCTTGCTGGGCAAGTTCCTTCGACGCGATGAAGTCGTTCTCCAGATCACCGAGGTCTCTCTCTCTCTCTCTCTCTCTCTCTCTCGTAGGTGAAATTAGGTTTTGAATGCTTCGACTGTTGCAGGTCGAGGCTTATAGACCGAATGATTCGGCATGCCATGGTCGATTCGGCATCACTTCACGAACGGCGCCAGTAGTAAGTGCCGATCTGTTCCCTAATTTCTTTCTTCTCTCTTTCGTTTTTACCATTTGACCAGGGTGATTTCATTCTTAGATAGGATAATCGAGTCGCATCTGCTAGATTTAAGCCATGTAATCTAGTAAAAGATAGATATATTTTTTTGATTCCAAGTTTAGATTTTGATCAAAGTATTGAGTTCTTTTGTGATAGTTTGGACCAGGAGGGCATGCATATGTGTATCTTTGCTATGGACTCCATACAATGCTCAATGTTGTAGCAGATAAAGAGGGAGTTGGTGCAGCCGTCTTGATACGCTCTTGTGCGCCCATTAGTGGTATATCTTGTTTTATTTGCTTTATGCATGCTCAAGTTAGCTTAAAATTGTATATAATACTTGGAAATTCTTTGTAGTGCATTCTGTCTCATGATCATCTTATTTAAAACAATCATAAAATTTTCTCCATACATCTCTGTGTGTCAAGATTTGTGAGCTCACTAATGATAATTCAATTTGTATGCTTTGAGGCCTTAATTGAAATGGTACCGATGTTGATCATGTTTCAGCTTAACAACATGTACTCCGGTGCACAGAGCATCGACCGCAGTTTGGTTGATAAACCGCTTTTGGTGTATAACCTCAGCATAATTGGCAGGGTTCCACTTCTTTCAAGATTCATCACATGCTCCGGTGGATATGGATTAACTTTCTCAAGGCTACATTAACTTCTCTTTGCAATTTAAAACCAAAAGCACAATTAGTTCCTCATTCTATTGCTCCACATTGCTGCAGTCCTTTAATATTTGAAATTATGCCACCATTTTTATTGGATATGGAAATTATGTCGTGAGCTGACATATTTAGTCTATCATCCAACTCATTTTCGTTACTGTGGAAAAGATAATAAGAAACTTACATCTATATCTTTTGTGTGGCAAAAGGAGGCTGAGATGCACATATGTTTTTGTGAAATTAATGGACTTGAGAATGTAGGTTCTCAAGGAACCGGATGGTTCTGTAAATGCATATCTCTGTTTTGTCTCCTTGCATAAAAGATTATTTTAGATGCTTCTGTGACTTATAACCATTAGGCGAAATAAATCTTCCATGAGAAACCCTTTGGTTGGTTGCCAGAATAACCATTACAGAGTGCCGTTACCAGTTATCCCTGATTGCCCAAGTGTTCTGCTTAAACTGAAGGCTTAACATGAAGATGTTCAGAAAAATAAAATTAATGGCATATTCATTTTTTTGTTTTGTTCATTTGCCAATTATTTTCACTCACTCCTTAAGAAGATATCTCCGTATTAGTACTTTTACCACAGTCCATATTGTGATTCTGTTTTTTTTTCCTCACTTAGTCTTTTCTCATAGACTTATTGAACTTATTTAATTTGTTCCTGTGAGTTCTTCTCCCAAAATTTTGTTGCAGGTTTTTTCCCTTTGTGCCTTTATATGTTTCTTTTTCTCTGATTTCAGGAGGCTTTTTGATCTTCTCGGTGGGGTAATCTAATACATAAGCCTCAATGTTATCTGTAAATTCTTCTGCACATCAGTTGCAAGTATCTATCAAGTATATGCCACTTTTAAAGCATGAAGCACTTCAGTGCATTGTAATATTATTTTTCTCTTAGAAGTAAGAAATGATAAGCTCTGGACATTTTACTTTATATAAGTTTATACTTTATATATGACTATTCAGTGTACTCTTTTTCTTAAGCATCTAACTCTCGACTCGTTAGCTACCGGTTTTGGGCAATCAGTTTGAGAGAATCCAATCTTTCTGTCAGTGCCTCGTTATTATGGTTTTGTTGATATCCTAGGTGATCCATTGCTGCATTTCCTCTGCGATTCACTATCAATATTTCATTTTATTGAAAAGAACAAAAAAAGATTTACTATGCTAGAGGAAGAATTGTGAATTTTTTATGATTAATTACAGGTCTTGGGACTATCGAAGAACGTCGAGGGCGGAAGGCTGAGAAGCCTGTCCTGCTAACAGGACCTGGAAAGGTCAGCTTGTTCTCCATAATATGTTCTTTGGTTTCTTGCATACATGATTTAAATACTTTACATGTTGCAGACAGGAAGACTAGATTAAATGTTTTTTTTTCTTTTTGTAAGATGTAATGTTGTTGCAAAATAGCAATCTCTATATACGTTATTTGGTCTTATTAATTTTGGCAATCCAAGAACTTTTCTTTTTGTGACAAAAATAAGCATGAAGGCTTGGTTATTTCGGTCACAACCTCAAAGATGTTATATGTATGAACAAATAAACCGACAAGAGCTTCCTCTTTAAGTATCTATCGGACTTTTTATTTTTTCCAGAACTTTGATAAGCATATGTTTTCTTCTGTCATCATAATCTCTGGTGGAATTCTCTTAATTGTTTTTGTCGATAGGTTGGTCAAGCATTAGGGATTACAACTGCTTGGTCAAACCATCCACTTTACACCCGCGGTATGACATGTTGAACAGAATTAGTACTTATTAATCTTTCTTTTGGCTAACAATTCTCATATCCTCAGGAGGCTTGGAAGTGTTAGATGGGCCGGCGCCAGAGAAGATCTTGGTGGGGCCACGTGTGGGAATCCAGTACGCATTGCCTGAGCACATCACGGCACCGTGGAGGTTTGCCATTGCTGGTACTCCCTGGATAAGTGCCCCCAAAAACACACTTCATCCTCCGTAAATGAAAGCGGTGGATCCGCACAAGGAACGTTGCACCCTGCAGTGTATTACACCCGTCATTGACAATGGAGAATAGTCGGTGTGTAACACAACTACTCATGTTGTCGTTCTTGTTTCTACTTTTATTCTTGCAACGTTTGCCGCGGCTTATATAGCCGAATCCAATGTTCGTGGAAACATATCTGTAGATCCTATATTTCTTTTGTGAACATTTCTGTACTTGTTGAAGCCTTAATGTTTGTTGAAATGCCCACTGCAAAATGTACTCGTGGAAGCTGTCGTCCTCTGAGAGAGTTGGAGCAACATGTGTCTCCGTGCAGGTGGCAGCAAAGCGTGCGGGATTGCAATCCGTCGCCCGAGAGATTCTAACTCTCGCGTGGAAACCCCATCCAAACCACTCTCTTTCTTTATAAGTACAAAGAGATTGTATGTAATCTTAAACTCAATTCGGATAACATTTCGATGTGATAAACGAGTCGATTATTATGACAAATAGTCTCTCTTCTCTTTCTCTCTCTCTCTCTCTCTCTCTTTCTTCAATGTTGGAATCTCGGTTGAGGAGTTGCTGTCGTACAGTGTCGCTGTTGCATGTCGAGAACTAAATGAAATGGCAGAGGATGGTGTTGGCCTCGATGTCTTTGCATGTGGTGTTGGACCCCACAGGACCACTTAACTATACTTGGCGTGGTGCTGATAGGACGGAAACAAGTGACTTCCCCATGTGAACTTTGCATTGACAGTCCCTCTCTCTCATCTATTTGCTGGGTTCACATGCTGCTGTTGCTCATGAAACAATAGGAGACTATAGGCTTATATGTGGGAACAAGCCAACCTCCATTCATCTGCTACTCCAGCCTTTTAAGCCATCATCATCATCATCATCATCATCATCATCATCTTAAAATTGTGTGAATCTTGCTCCAGCTTATCCAATTTTCCCATTTAATTTCATTAATTCATAAAATTATAATACGTGTATTATAACTGATATTAAATCTTCATGTTAAAGATCGGATTGTGACGACTGATATTAAAGCCGAACTTACGAAGCTATATCGGTCATCAAATTGTTAAAACATCGCTAGAAATGAACGAACGATCATAATCATAATCGAAACATAGTAGGTGGTGAGTATAACATCCATTTTTAATATTAGATCCAAATATGATAAAACAGTGAACCGACATCAAATTCTGTAATTAAAAACGACTAAAATAGGTACAAATATAAACGAGGATTAAATGAGACGGTCGATAAACATAGATCACACGCTGTAAGGCTAAAAGATAAACTTATTTGAATCGACACAAATTGGAATAATAATAACATCGAATATAAGAATCGGGTCAAATAATCGGGGCCCATTGTTACTCCTGGTCTTGGGTCGAAAAGATAGAATTAGGATTAGCCTTTAATGTTTGGGCCCGACCATCACACCAAATGCCGCATGACATTGCTACAGAAAATAATCTTAGTCCTTCCATCTCTAAGCAGGATCTTGAGAGAGAGAGAGAGAAAGAGGGAAAGGCGTCGCCTTTAAAGATGAGAGATTGTTTGGACGTGTCCACATAACAACGACAACAACAACGAAAGCAAAGATTAATGTTGCGAGGGTCGCCATCACCGCTCATGGCAGTCAGATGGGGGAAGAAGGTTGGATTCCACTTCCTGTTGCTGTCTGTGCTCAGACCCATGCGCGGCTCGCCTATCTTAGCAGAGCCAGCGTTCGGGATCCGAAGGATCGGAATCCCAGGCTCCCGTTGGCGGATAGAGAGGGGCCCAATGTTTTCGTGGATCCTGTCTCGAGGTCCGCCCGGACTAGATTTAAATGGAAATCTAGTCCGTGGCAACGTAAACCGCCGCCAACCGGTTTTGCCGGTGGCGGATCCGCGCGCCCGACCGCACGTGCCGGGGGCCACCCTCCCCGGACTTCCTCTTTATTGTGAGCTGTTGTTATTATCATCATTGTTATGGTCGATATTGTGATTTTTTATTTCGTTTATTTCTCTTGTTTTCTTTCATCCTTCCTTCCCGTTTATCCAATAATTAAACGAGAAAAAGGGAAACAAAAAGAGCTCCTCTTTATTATTTGGTCTTTTGAGTGCGGTGTCGCTGAAGGCTTCTAATTTCGCACCCCCTTCTCACTCCTCATCCATCCATCTCCCTTTCTCTCCCAATCTCGTGCACCATGAGGATCCGTAAAAGACCCTCCTCCTCCACCTGCTTCTCCGTCCCTTCTCTCGCCCCTCTTCGTGTCTCCCAAGATCCATCCCTCCAAGACCACCCACCGAATAGTAGTGCAGGAGGACCTGTGGGAGAAAGGTTGCACCCGGTTGCGGATCTGCCGCTAGACCCCCATGAGTTGGGGGAGAATCCAAACCGTGGAAGATCTGTTGTGGATCCTTTCCATTCAGATCCATATCCAGACGCTAAGGCCCCAAGCAGCAGCGGCAGTGTGCAGGTACTCGGTTACTTCCACCTTTGCTTCAATTCTTGGGCTTCTCAGTTGCGTGGCTACTCTATCTCTTCGCTTCTGGGTGCAATGTGGTGATTGGTGCACGCCCTTGTGGGGGATGAGGATTTGGGACTCGTTGCAGGTGCCCAAGGAGGTGGAGGAAGAGGAGGAGGTGATGGTGGATTCCAGCGAGAGGTGGTTTGCCCAGGCCAATGGAAGCAATAGGTAGGTAAACTTGCTCCCTTTCTCCCTTTAGGAAATGCCTTCTTGCCTTTGTATCATCAGCATTGCCTGCGGGCATAAAAACAAACAAAATAAAAATAAAAGCATCCATGTATTTAATTGCTGCTGATATATATATATATATATATATATATATATATATATATATATATATATATATATATATATATATATATATATATATTTATATACACGATGCATGACAGCCTGACCCATAATAACAGCCCACCCTCATTCCCATCTACGAGTGCATCCCACACACGCACACATCTCCTCCTCTTTTAGTTGTGGGTAGTTTAATTAGCTCATCCCAAACTTGTGGTAGCTCATTACACAAGAGTGAAGAGTTAAGTGTGGGTGCACTGTGGTGCGATACTAATCCACGGATGAGATCTGGGGTGTGATGCAATTTCTTCCATTCTGGCATCTCTTTGCCTCCCTAGGACGAGTGTCAGCACAGGTGCAGTAGCGTCAGAAGCGGCGCAGCTTGGGGAGACGGTATCGCCACAGAAGAACACGAGAGGAGGGGACGAAAACGGAAATGGGGACGGAGGATTTGAAGGCAAGCTGAGGGAGAAAGAGAAAAAGGTCAAGGCGAAGGCAAGAGCAAGCTCTGGTCCTGCTTCAGCGAACAATAATTGCACCAGTGTTAAGGATAGTGATAAGGAAGGGTGCGATGGTGGGGCAGCAGTGGTGAGAGCTGGGCATGGGACAAATGTTAACGGGAAGAGGCGGAGGAGCCCGGCGGTGCTGATGGAGGGATCACGGTGCAGCCGCGTCAATGGAAGGGGGTGGCGGTGCTGCCAGCAGACCCTCGTCGGGTACTCCCTTTGCGAGCACCATCTCGGGAAAGGAAGGCTCAGGAGCATGAGCAGTGTCAGGGGGCAGTTGGGTACCAGCAAGCCCAAATGGAGTATCGATATCAGGAATAGTAGTGTTGTGCCGCTAACTTCACCGCAGAAGCTGGAGGAAGAAGAGAGAAAGCCAAGGAAGCAACCTGCCATTGCTTTTGACACTGGGGTGGACAACATAAAGGAAGAGGAGGAGAAGTCAAGGACGAAAAGGAAGAAGACAGGAATGGTGAAAGCTCGATCGATCAGCAGTTTGCTGGACAACACAAATCATCCTGTGTTGTCGTCGTCACCACCGCAGGCGCCGGAAGTTGCATCGTTGCCACCATGTCATGGCAGTGAGGCCAGAAGCGTGAGTTAAAGCGATGGTTTGGGAGATAGCTTTGACGGTGCAAGTTTTTAGTGCCACCATATCATGCAACCACTGTTACACTTCCTCCCCCTCCCTCACAAAATTGCCGTCAACTGTTGCAAGCGTGACAATTATTGGTTCTACTGCCAGTGCTACTGATTATAATTTAGTGAAGAGATGGCACGTTATGACAAGAGATGTGAAGACTAAGCATCCATGTTAGCTGATACAAGAGGGTGAGGTGGGTGGAGGAAGCTCTGGCTTTCTGATAGGGAGCAGCCTTGTAGTTCTGGGCGTAGCTGTTAATCTGTGTATCTTTTACATTATTTTTTTTACTTTAATCTGTGACTTGGAAATTTTTCTTTCGCAGACCGAATCTGTCATGCCTGTTTTAGCTCTGTACTGGACCAATAAGACCGCACCACATTGTCATGCTCTGTGGGTCCCGTTTCCTATCGTAATATCTTGTTGATTGAGCTCACGGCTGCCATAACAGACTCTTTATATATATATATATATATATATATATATATATATATATATATAAAATACTTTTGAATTGGACTATTTTAAACCTAACCAATCTACAGGTTGGTTTAACATGGGTCAAATTGATTATTGGATCACTTATATTCAAGTTACATTGGGTTAAAATCGAGTTACACTTTTTACATAACTTATTAAAAATATATTAAATTTTATATAAATTTATTTTAAATTCATCATAAGATAAAAAAATTAGTATAAATTTTTGTTACAATCCTATTCTATCAGTAATTGAGTTTAATTGATTTTAACTTCAATTGTAACTAAGTCAATATGGGAAATATGAAATAAGAAATGTAGGATTTTGTGATTAGTTTTTTTGATAAATTTAAGATAATTTTATATATAAGTTAATATATTTTTATATATTTTGTGAATGAATATAACTTGAATGTAACGATTTTTTTATAAAAAATTTTACAATAATTTTATATAAAAATAATATGTTTTTGAGAATAACTCGAAGTTTTTTAGTTTTATAATCAATCTAGGATAAATTTATATAAAAAAATAATATATTTATTTTTATATATTGTGAATGAGTGTAGCTCAAGCATAATTATTTTTTGGAAATTTAAGATATTTTTTATATAAAAATTAATATATTTTTTTAGGATAGATTAAGTTTTTTAATTTTATGATAAATCTAGAATAATTTTATATAAAAATATATTTTTTAGTATGCTCTATTGAATAAATATAACTTGAGTGTAATAATTTATTTTTGATAAATTATGAGGAGGAGGAGAGGGAGGGAGCAATGAAAAAGGAAAAACAAGGAGGAAGAGAATAATAGAGATAGAAGAGGGAGAGGAGGAGGAGGAGGGAAAGGTAGCCAAAGAGATGAAGGAGTGAGAGAAGGAGATGGTGATGGAGGTGAAAGTAATTTAAAAATATCAAGAGATAATATAATATTAAATTAAATTGATTAGTTAGGGATTAGTTAAATCGGTTTGGTTTAGTTTATCTTAAAAAAAAGTTAAACTTAATCAAAGGATAATAATTATTTTTTTTATAAATTAAATAATATAATTTTGATCAAAGTTTGAAAAAGAGCTCTCCTTGGTAAAAAAATCAAATATGAGGCATGTCTCATAAAAGTTTATTATAGGAGCTTTTATTTTTGATAAAGCATCCTTGTTTATTTAATTTTAGGTATTTGTAATGACAAATAGTATTACTAGTGGATGTATTAAAAAAGTGTGTCCAATAGAAAAAAAAAAAGATTATGATAATATTTTTGTTGAAAACATTTGAAAAATGATAAATCTAATATTCATAATGAAAAGAGATAATTGAATTAAAATAATGTGAGAGGCTAATTAGAGGTATTATTTCTCGCCACCACTCTCGGATTTCAGGTTCACAAAGCTACGATAAAAAAGTATAAATACCATACATAAACCTAAACCTAATTTTATTAGGACTTTTAATTATAGACAAACTCCTAACTTCAACTAATAGTGTGAGTCAAATTTTGATTTGTGCTCTAAGTTTAGTTTCTAAAAAAATAACTCACAGTTATTTCAGATCATTATCATCTTTGTCAATGTAGTCACGACATGCAATATACTTTTGAAAGTTACTAGCTTAGTTTATAAAATCAAACCCTGCTTGCTTACCTTTTTCTTAAAAAAAAGAAAAAAAAAGAAGAAGAGAGAATCACATTTTTCACATGTTATCCTTCTTTTTTTATTAAAAAAAGAAAACTTATATTAATAAAATACGTGAGTTTTCTCCTATATCTAACCCTTAGATGGCCACAAAGACCCGTGCATCGATTGGACTAATAGAAACTCATCTTATTACGATTCCTATTCACAGAAAGCAACGAGAACGAGAATGGAACAACCTTGGTAAAAGAGATGATGAGTATAAGAATCAAGGAAACCAGAACGACAGCCGACAGCAGACCAAACCTCATCGTCTCCCTGAGCTTGGTCCCAAAGCCATTGGCGACCGTCACCCAGGTCCGGTCTACGGGGCTGCCCTCGGCAAAGCGCGCCGCCGGGCCGCGTTGGATTGGTCGAGAGACTCAAGCCAGGCTTTGATGGTCTTCGCCTTGCGGACGGCCACCTCGTCAGGCTGCGGAGGACCATAGGGCTGTGGGAGGAGTTGCACTCCTCGTTAGAGGCAGTGGAGGTTGTCGATGTCATCCCTCGGACTATCGACTCTAACACAATAATGGAACGGAACGACGACGAGCCCATAAGGGCAGGCAATCAATCCCTTTAGTTACCAACCACATAAAAAAGGAAAGCTGTCGATCATCCCTTCTTGAACTTCGTTTAACCCATCCTCCTCGGCGCCGGTGAGGCGGTCATATTTTTTAGTTATTTTATTAAGTTATCAGTCGATGATCAGCAAATATAAATCAGGTTTTAAATATTTTAATGCACAAGTGAAGTCTAAACATCATTAATAATTATTAATAATTATTTATCTTAATTATTTGTCTTAGAATTTTTAACAAATCCAAATAAGATAGATATAATATATCTTAATCATTTATCTCGGTCTTAGTACTTTTTATGTTTGTTATCTTTTCGATAAGTTCAAAAAGATATAAGATATCTGTTATAAATTGCATATTTTCAAGTTAATGCTTTGAGTTTTTTAAGAAACGATAAACTATTGATATCATCTCTATTTTGGATAAAATATTGATGTATCTAATATTTAATTTTATAATTATGGAGAATTATTATATAGTGTTGTTACTTTTGCTATACAATCTTAAATTAAAATGATATTCAAAATAATAGATTTTATTTAAGATTATCTAAATCTCCTATGCTATTATAAATATTATTATTGCTAATATCATTTAAAATTAATTCTTTGATATAATTTTATAAATTTATGAGTCTAAACCACTTTATCTGTTATGAGAATAATATAATAATATAAAATATATTTTAAATATTTTATAAAATAAAATAAAATATTTATTATAACTTGCACCCTATAAGCCTGTCATCTTAAGTTATTTTGATGGCTATAAGTTAAATAAAACTTAGGGATATAAGTTATAAATAATATTTACTATATTTTTTAATTTAATTATATAAAAATTATTCAATAAAAAAATCACTAACATATACTTTGATCAGCACAAGAAAATGACAACATTTATGATAAAATAATAAATATACTTTTATGTGAAATAAATATTATTTTATAATTTTTTAAATATATTTATATGAATAACTACATAAATATCCAAAAATAATAATTATAATGTAAGTACCATAAGCAAAAAAATTCACTAATATGCATATGAAATAACTATTAAAAATTCTATTATTTATATTTTTAAAAAAATATATAAAAGGTCCAAATGAGCCAATCAACCTTATTTAATTAGACCATCCAAACTAAACTATAACAAATTGGGCAGTCCGGAAATGGACCACTCAAATTGGGTCCAACAGCTCATCTAATCAATTAAACCAATCAAAATTAATTAGGTTTCACTAAGTCAGAATTATATTTGATCGATCAATGTAGTAGTAAATCAAATTTAAATTGAATTGGGGTAATTGATAAAGTCAA
This sequence comes from Musa acuminata AAA Group, assembly GCF_036884655.1. Classification (NCBI taxonomy): domain Eukaryota; kingdom Viridiplantae; phylum Streptophyta; class Magnoliopsida; order Zingiberales; family Musaceae; genus Musa; species Musa acuminata. The sequence goes on from NC_088355.1 coordinate 34,741,454, forward strand.
AATTGAATTGGGATAGTTGATCAGGTTAAAATTGATTTGGGATAATTGATTGAGTCAAAATTGAATTGGGAAAGTTGATCGGCTCAAAATTGAATTAGGTCAAATTTGACCAAAACCCCTTTCATGCTTCCTCAAGGCGGCTCTCCTTTGCACATTATCGGTGTGCATTGTCTCCACCATTGTCGGCCTCACAAATGTCCCTTCATCGATATAGTGATTGACTTATTGGCGTGATACCATCGTACACCTGCAACAAATCATTGGTCTTTTTTTTTTTTTCTTGTACATATGTTTGGACAGTGTGGAGAAAAATGTCAGCCACTAGAATAGGCAATCACTCACTAGAAAAATGTCAGCCACTAAAAAAATTGTAAGCAAGAATAGTTTCCAAAATTGCAAAGCAATCACTCGCTATAATAGGCAAAGTTTCCATATGTTATGGTCTATTTTCTACGAGCTATAGTGTAGAGAAAAATATCAATCATCTTAATACCCTAGAATCCCGAGGATGACACTTAGTTGGATGGGGGTTTGGTATAGCGTTAGGTGTTGATTAGATTTACAAATTTGCATATTAAGTCTATAGGAACTTGTCAACACGCCCAATATCCGGTGAGCAGTCATTTGCAGACTTACGATTGTTTGTTTGTCTTCTAAGGTCCTTACTTTCTCCCTTATCTCTTTTCTCTCATGCATACTAAGTATTTGCTGAATTGCTTGTAAAGCTATCATATTCGTGAAACGTAAAGACTTGTCAATCGCTCGCTTTCATAATAATTAATTTGCTTTCTTATAGGTCTTTCAAGACCTGAGCGAGGTTGTAACTAGGCAAACCTTTTGCAGATAGATAACATAATAGTGCCTCATAATTTCAGAAATTTTAACTAAATTCATGACATTGTGGCATTAGAGGGGATAAGCAATTCGAGCAAATAGCAAAAAGTTTACAATCTTGCCATGACAAAGCATCGTAGCAAATTGAGTAAGACGGGATGAGCCAAATCATTGCCCCAAGTAGCCATGACTGGGTTGCAAGTACGAACTCACTCTCTAAGCTGTTGAAACTACTTAAGAGGAGCGTGACAACAAACAAGACAGAAAATTTGACTATTCTCATTGAGTGGAGGAAGCACAATCTGGAGCGTCAATCGAGAAAAGAAGCCATAAGTAGAGATTTACAATTGCAGAAACCCATTTTGACATTCTTGAAGTAAGTTCAGAGGAACTCTACCAAAGCTAATGAAAGTTTCCCAAAATAGATAACTTGCAAGAGTAGGTGGAATCTTAGATCGATAAAGTTGAGTCTTGAGTAAATCGATTAATGGAATATAATAAAGACTCCATGAATCACCTATATGAAGTCATAGCGGAACTCACGTCTAAGATTACTTTGCTCACGAGGGCTCTTAATGCGAGAGAAAGTAACACCTATATTACTCTTTCATAAAACTTGAGGGCACCCAAGCTGCATTACTATGGGGGTATTAGGGAAACAAATGAGCTCGAGAATATTTTATTTAATATGAAATAATACTTTTGAGCTACTAGACCCAATTATGAAAAATTAGAGTTTCGATAGCAAATATATATTTGAATGAAAATGTAAAACTTTAGTTATAAACTTATTGGAAAGAGATCCAATAAAGTCGGTGTTGAGTAGATATATGGGAGGACTTGAAATGGGAGTTGATAACTCAATTCTTACACGAGAACCTAAAGTACGTTGTAAGAAGGAAGCCGAAACAACTCCATTAAAATACTTTCATTCACGACTATATAATATAATTTTCTATACTAATACTAAACATATAAGATATGCTCGAGAATGACAAGCTATTCAGCTTTCTCAATAGCATGATGCCATGGGCACAATAGGAACTACATCGAAGGAATGTCACCGATATGGTTAAGGCAATCACAACTATAGAAAAGCTCATCGACTTTGTTTCTATATAGAACTTGGGAAAGAAGAAATAAAATTAAAAAATCACCCATATATGTATTCCCGAGGGAGGGAGTTCAAAAGCGAGTAAAAGAAAAAAAATTCTCACAAAGGATTGAGCTCAAAAGATAAGGCCTCTAAACCTAACAGATGATTCTTATGTGAAGAAGTGCACATTGTGAGAGAGTACCTACAAAAGCAAGCACTCAATCATTAACAACATTAATCCACCCTCCGGATTAGACAAAGGCAAGGCTGTCATCCTTAGTTTGAGTAGTTCAAAATCTAGCAATGACAACAAGGCAAGACTGCTAGTTACAGGTACCCTACAAGCCAATCACGTGAATGATAACACGTGTGACACGCTATACAGTCTTTTTAGTTATTATTATTATAATATTTTCTCACTTTATATTACTTGATTGATATATTGTGTTATCTATGGATATGTGCAATGTGAATTGGATCATGATGAGATTATGTTAATGAGACCAATTCGCCTATAAACACGAACCATAAATATTTTTTTATCATAGATTACTCGACATAAACATTGAGATAACTAGAGAGACCGGTGTATTGTATATTCATCTATATGATAGAGGCAATTGGTCTCATAACTGCTTATGTAAGGACACTAGAGATATAGTGCAAGTGCTTATTGAAGAATGAATTTATTGAATGATCCGCTCATAGAATTCTGAATAGTTAAATAATACTTCATTATCAAACAGCGATTACGTGATCCTAGTTGTATATTTGGTCATTGACAATACTATGCTTGATATAGGATCACTAGGATATTAGATAGATGAGAGACTATGGATACACGATAATTAAGGTCCGAAAGGTCTAATGAATTATATCCTCCTGTACCATCTAGGGATTATGGTGTAATGGCATAATATATCCATAGTCGATGAGTTGAGTGAATTATCATAAAATGATAATTCACTAAATCAGATAGAGTTCTGATAGTTGTAACTCATGACCAGCTCGATATTGGGCTTAGATGGTCATACACATATGATGGATAATGCGACGAATAGAGGATTTGATATATGACATCCAATAAGTTTATATTTTATTGGATCCATTGAGTGAGATTCAATAAGAGCTTAAAGTGGATAATTGGATAGAGATGTAATTTTCATTAAGCTAAGGATAATTGGATGGAGATCCAATATCCAATATACCAAGATAATTGGATAGAGATCCAATACCCAATATGGTATTGTTCATTAAGGTTAGCAATAGTAGCTCTCTATACAAGGGATGTGAGACTGTAAGGATTATAAGACTAGTCCCCTTAGCCACCACCTCCCTAATTTGTCACATGCTTCTGTCTCAACTGATTGCCCCCTCTCTAGTGTAAGAGGGCGGTAAGAAGGACTATCCTTATTATGTTAGTGGTGGTGTGCAAAAGTGAGGAAAGAATGTGTCACGAGAGAAGGTGTATCGTCTCTTCATCCGTCGTATGAATCACCGCTATAGAAAAGAACGCGAGATCTCTTTCATCCACGGACTGAGATCTACAAATCAAGGATATATGTTCCCTTAGGTGAGATTGTCTCACATCTTGTGTAGTTTTTTAGTTTGACGAGATTTTCACTCCTAATCATCGCATGGCGTTCCTATACTGTTCTTCTAAGAATCAGTTTTTGTTTCTATTTTCTGCTATGCATGTGGCCTCCCCTAGGTTCCCAATAGTTACAAGAGCCCCACATTAGAGCAATGTATTTATTGAACGTGTTATAGGGTTACATGGGAGAGAAGGATAAACATATCTCTGGACTCAAAGAGGCTAAGCATCTTGGCCAAGGGAGTCCCCATCAAGATCAGGATATAGAGCAGAAGTATAAACATGATAGCGATACCACAGGATGACTTCCAAGTGATCCTTAGAATTAAGTTCAAGCACACAACGAAGTTAGTGCTAATGTTATTTCTGAACTCCCTATGCTTGATGGGAGGTGATGACTCTTACGTGGTTCCAATTTCTGAAAGAGGAACTAAGGTCCCATAATAAATATCTATTTTATAATTTAAGTAAGAGGTGCAAAAAGGTGAATTAAGTTTCAGGCCATAGTAAAACTAGAGATACTTGATGTGAAGGTTACTTATGAATATACTTAGGTGGCAAATATTTTAAAGGAGTTTATTGATATTATGTCACTTGAGTTGTCAAAAACTCTATCGCCTTGTAGAGGCATGGATCATCATATCGAGCTAAAGTTGAGAATGAAGGCTCCAATGAGACCACCATACCGAATGGTCTCTCTAGAGTTGATAGAGCTAAGGAAGTAATCAATGAATTGTTAAGCGATGGTCTCATTTGTAGTTCTATAGCACAATTTAGAGTTTCAGTCCTCTTCCAAAAGAAATAAGATGGAAGCCTTCGATTATGTGTCGACTATTGAGCCATATGTAAGGTAATGGTAAAGAACAAATATCTCATCTCACTCATTGGAGACTTATTATTCAACCAATTGGGCAAAGTGAATTATTTCTCCAAACTTGACCATCGATTAGGTTACTAGCAGGTGCACATTGTTGAAGGCAAAGAAGAGAAAACTACTTATGTGATTATGTATGGAGTATTCGAGTTCATAGTTGATGCCTTTCAACTTAATCAATGCTCTGGTCATATTTTGCACTCTCATGAACTAACTATTCAAGAAGTATATTGACAAATTTATAGTCATCTACTTGGATGATATTGTTGTTAACAATCAAATGCTCGAGGAGTATGTCATGCACCTTTGAATAATTTTCAAGGTTCTTAGGAAAAATATTTTATTCATGAAAATGAAGAAGTACTACTTTACTCAGACAAATATTTTATTATTAAGGCATTGAATCATTGAAGGTTTTGTTTAGATGGACAAATCAAATGTGCAAGCTGTGATAGAACGGTGAACACCAAAGAAGGTACCGGAGCTGAGATCCTTCCTTGGTTTTGTTAACTATTATCGGCACTTCATAGTTGGGTACTTAAAGCATGCAGTTGCTAGTCATAGGTGCCCTGCAAGCCAATCACATGAGTGATGATATGTATGACATGACATGTACTATTTTTTGTTTATTATATTATTTGATATTTATATTACTTATTACATGAATATATTATGATATCCATAGATCTATATAATGGGAATCGAATCATGATAAGATCATAATAATGAGACTGATTCGCCTTTAAACATATACCATAAATAATCTCAGTCATAGATTACTCGAGAGAGACATTGAGATAACTGGACAAACTAGTATACTATATACCCATCCATATGATGGAGGCAATTGTTCTCATAGCTGCTCGTGTGGGGACACTAGGGATACAGTACAGGTGTTCAATGACGAGGTAAGTGACTCGATCGAATCTTATTTATCTTATGATGAATTACTTAATGCTTTTAATGATTTATATGATAAATTTAAGCTAGTTGGTAAAAAATATAAGTTGTTAAAAAATAATCATGCTTCTCTCTCTATAAATTTAAAAAATTAAAAAATGAGTATGATAATTGCATGTTAACTCCTTGCATTAAGTGTAAAGAGTTAGATTCAATTAAGGAAAAAAATGTAGTATTATAATAAACTTTAAAATATTTTAAAATGGGTAATAAATCATTAAACATGATTCTTGTCAACGAGGGTCATATTCTTAGAAATGAAGGAATTGGCTTTGTGAGTAGCACTCAACAAAAGCCAACTATTTTTGTTAAAGGACCCATATTACATATTTTCCTAAGGATAAGTATAATTTTTGTGGTAGACGTGATCATTTTGTATATAAATATTCATTTAAAAGATATAACTTGTATAAATTAGTTTGAGTTCCTAAAAGAACCATAAATGACCTCATGCCAAAAGACAAGATAGGTAGATCTAAATATGAGGGATTTAAAGTTAAACATGTGCCTATAGCAAACCCACATTTCTTGTAGAAATATCTACAATTGAAAGCTAGGAGCAAAAATTATATCTTGATAGTCGATGCTTAAGGCATATGACCCGAGATCCAATACACTTCACAAAGCTCACTAATTGAAATAAAATGATTTTGATTGGAGATGTTTTATGTTTAATGATATAATAATATAATGATGATTTGAAGAAATGATGATTTGAAATCATGCTTAATGCATTTATATTTTAAAATTATACATAATAATTTGAAGTACCTATAATTTTTATGATTTATGGCTTATTGATCTTGATGATTTTTGTGATGAAACTTATTTTTTAGTTTTCAAACGATGATGCAGCTTCCTCTTCTATTGTAGCTTCCTCTTTTATTATACATCTATTGCAGCTTTCTCCTTTGTTGCACCTCTGTTGTAGCTTCCTCTTATGCTATAGCATCGCTACAATATCGCTATAACTTCCTCCTCTACTGTAGCTTATTCCTCTACTACAACATTGCTATAGCTTTTTCCATTGCTGCAGCTTTCTCTTCTGCTGTAGCCATCGTCGTCGCGCCACAACAACAGCAACAACAACAATAACAGCAGCGATCTGCTCTTGCCCTACTCACACGAAGCTTCTGGCTTTTAAACTATTTGCTTTGCATCAATCTAAGATTGGTATCCTTGACAGGAGCACCATCTTGCGGGGGCATAATAGCAGATAAGATTTCCTCAACTATATGAGGAAATCTCTCTACTCTATTTAGGGAAATCCTCTATTATATTAAGGAAAATCCTCCCTCCTAATCTGTATAAATAGGAGAGGGACATGTTAATGTATTTAAGCTAAAGTTACTTCAATAAAGCTTCTTCAATAATTGTTCTTATCTTCTATTCTTTCTATCAGATAACACTTTTGTAATTTTTGTTTCTTAAGATAAGCAAGCTTGTGATGTTCAAGATAGTAAACTCTTTCTTCTCTTTTAAGAAGTGTCATTTTTGCTTCTTTAGCAAAATGCTAAACTATAATAGACAATGTTATACACGAGGCAAGCAAACAATTTGACAAGTGTTATATTTGCATCTTCTCTTTAGATGTGCAAAAAGGTAATCAAGTTTTTACATTTTCTTGACTTGTACAAGCTAGCTAATTTCTCTTTGAGATGACCCTTTACATCAATTCAAGATAGCACATTAGTAACTCTTTCTCCCCCTTTGTCATTGGCAAAAAGAAAGAAAGACCCTTTACATCAATTTTTAAATCATGACAAAGATAAGTATCAATCTTATTTGTGCATCATTATGTTTTAAAATTAAAATATGCACAATTTTAAAACTTTACATTTGTATCCTTACTTCATGCATTATACAAATAAATTAATCACTATGGGCATATCATACATGATACATCATTTTGGTAACAAATCATAGCATTTATCAATATTTTGATCATGATACCAAGCATTCATTATTTAGAGTATTCATGATACACATTATATGCACATATCATCACAATAAAAAGCAATTGCATGCATAATTCAAATCATAAATGTTTCAAATCATGATGGTATTAATTTGTCAAATTGCATCTTACCATGCATGATCAAAACTTCTCTCTATTTGTATTTCATGCATAATTTCATTTCATCACATTAGGAATATCAAAAAGAATTAATTGGGTAATGAGATAAATATTTTATGAATACACGGAATTGTATAAAAAGCATATCATAAGTTTCATGCATTCATATCATCACATGAAGGAATATAAAAAAAATTTGGTGATGATATATTACTTCATGAATACAATAAAATTCATATAGCATATCATGGTTTATTAGAATTAGTTTTCTTTTTTGTGAATAGAAAAAAGAATTGTAGGAGAGCAAGATCTCAATTCATGCATATCAAATATTCAATCATCAAAATTATGATTCATCTAGAAAATTCTCCTGTTTCAATATTCAAAGAGAGAATCATGATGAACAATCTTGATTTACATAAAGTTTCAAAACATAATTATCAAGATCATGAATACCAAAAGACCATGAAACATTTCGATAAATCTCCTTTTAAATAGAAAACAATCTTGATTCATTCAATAAAAAAATTAAATTATAATTACGAAAAATCAAGATCATGATTTCAATAAAACCCATTAAATTCAAATAATTTTCTTAATCCATAAGATTCATAAAAATAATATAAATGGATTCATCAAAGTCAATAAGATAGAGAAAAAGAATTTTCAAGAAAAATATTTTTCTCTATTTAGTTGTTTCATACAAGCATGTCTTTATCCTTTTTGTACAAATATATATATATATATATATATATATATATATATCATCAATCATTTAGAATCAAAAAATAAATTTTGTCATAAAAACCATTAAAATTCTAATCATTATTTCAATCTACACATCATGAGAACAATAAATTTACACTATAGACAATCTCATGTTTTATCATTCAAGCCCTGCATATATTTTTATAATTAGCAAGCTAACAATTTCCTTTTTCTTTTATAACATTGATTCAATCATATCATGCCATAAATATATCATAATTACAAAGGAGTATTGAATCATAAAGAAAATCAATCTATACATAAAATGTTCCAAGCATCAAGGTACATTTTCTCAAATTGTGGGTATCGAAAAATCAAGAGAAAACAACTTAATTATTAATTTTGAAAAATGTTCTCTTTGATAAAATGAGAGAATCATGATTAACAATCTTGATTTGTAAAACAAATACTCAAGTTATAATTCTGAAAAATCAAGAGAAACCAAATACATTTCAAAAAAATAATCTAAAGAATTCTTAGAAAATCATGAAAGAGATAGAATTCATACAATATAAGAGAACAATACATTAATTCATGCATATACAATCTTGACTTAAGCATAACAAATCTCAATTTATAAATTTCAAAAAATCAAGATAAAGCTCATTTAAATCATCAAATCAAGATCATTTTCAAGAGATTCACAAAAGTGATACAAATAGATTCATTAATTTTCTTTTTTGAAAAATCGATAAAATCAAAAAAATAAATTTTTTTAAGAAGAAACCTTTCCACTTTTTAGTTGTTTTAATTCATGTGATTTATTTCATACATGCATGTTCTTTTCTTTTATGACAAATAAAAATATGCATCAATGTTTAAAACCAAAAGTGTAAGATTTATTATGACAAAGATCAATAAGGCACTTTCATTATGGTAAAAATCAATAATATCTTCTTGCTTCTCAAGCACATACATAAGATTAATCTTACTAGGTGTACAAGCATTAGATTTATATCTAACATTTTATTACATTAACATAAAACATATAATTTTCATTGTGATTTTTAAAATTATGAGCATGATCATATTTTTTGCATTTTCGTTTAATTTTCAAGAAAATTGATTCAAAACTAAATTACAAAAAAAAGTGCATTATGAAAAGTATTATGTAATTTCGAAGTAAATTAAGGGAATTTCGATTACCTCATCATTGAAAGTGATTAAGACGTACTTTGTCACCTTGCCTTTCTTGATTTTCTCCTCGTCTTCGGAGGAGCTCAATTCATCCCAATTTTTATTTTTCTTCTTGCATTCAAAGCAAGTAGTTCTGTTCTTTTTACTTTTTAATTTTTGTTTCATTTGTAGTTTAAGTTCACTATCACTTGAGCTTATGCTCGAGTGGTCTTCATGTGTTCTATGTCCCAAATCCTTCTTGTCCTTTGGAAGGTTGTTCTCGAGTTCCATTTTTATCACATTGTTCATTTCATAGGTCATTAAAGACCTAATTAGTTCTTTGAGTGAAAATGTTTTAAGATCCTTGGCCTCTTGAATGGCCGTAATTTTTGGATCCCAACTCTTTGGAAGGGATTTTAAAATTTTAGTTACTAGTTCAAAGTTAAAAAAAATTTTACCAAGAGCTTTGAGTCCATTGATGACACCCGTGAAACGGGAGTATATGTCTCCGATGGACTCACTTGGTTTCATCCGGAAAAGTTCGTAAGAATGCACAAGAATGTTGATTTTGGACTCTTTCACTCGGCTAATGCCTTTACGAGTGACCTCAATGTTAGGATCGAGAGCACTAAGAGGGGGGGGGGTGAATTAGTGCAGCGGAAATCTTACAGTGATTAAAAAACCAAAAGCTGCGTTCGTTCAAAAAGTATTATGATGCAAAAGCAAATTCTCAGTTTGTATCTAAGTGCAGTTTGCGTCTAAGCGCAGATTGCGTCTAAGCGCAGTTTTGCGTCTAAGCGCAGTTTACGTCTAAACTCAGATTTACGTCTAAACGCAGTTTTACGTCTAAACGCAGATTTACGTCTAAACGCAGATTTACGTCTAAACGCAGATTTACGTCTAAACTCAGATTTACGTCTAAACTCAGATTTACGTCTAAACGTAGATTTACGTCTAAACGCAGTTTTACGTCTAAACGCAGATTTACGTCTAAACGCAGTTTTACGTCTAGACGCAGATTTACGTCTAAACTTTGAAACTTGTTTGTATACTCGCAGAAAGCAGTATGCAGTTGAAATCAAGACGTAAACGTAAACTGAGATATGATGATTGTGCGAGGAAAGCCGATTTACGTCTGAATGCAGTTTTACGTCTAAATGTTGAAACTCGTTCGTAAAATTGTAGAGGACAGTTTGCAGTTATCAATAGGATCAAAATGTAAGGGTAAACTGCAAAGAAGCTCGTTCGTAAAAGCACGGAAGACAGTTCTGCAGAATCAAACGTAAACGTAAACTGTAATGTATGAAAATACGAATTTACGTCTGAATGCAGATTCGGAAGAACAGCACTTAGAACTTGTTCGTGAAAGCGCAGAGAGCAGTAGTAATGAAGGAGGTTTGCAGTAATGATAAAGTGCTCGAGAATAAACGCAAACCAGAGATTTAGAGTGGTTCGGTCAGCCTTGACCTACTCCACTTTTGGCTTCCTCCACCGACGAGGTTGCCGACGTCAACTAGGTGCCTTCCTTCAATGGGCGAAGGCTAAACTTTCCTTTTACAATTTCTCTCCTTTTGACAGGCTCAGGAGACAACCTTTACAGACCTTTCTCTCCTCACTTTACAACTGAAAACTTGAAGAACAGAAGGAGGAGACTTAAAGGCTTTACAACACTTTTGAGCTTCTTAGAATCACAGAAAAGATCAAGATTTCGATGTAGGTCTATATCTTTTCAGTGCTGAATGGGTGGGGTATTTATAGGCCCCAACCCAATTCAAAATTCGAGCTCAAAACGATCAAATCGATCAAATCCCAGAATTCTGGGATCAGGCGGTTGCACCTCTTGACTGGAGAGGTGGCACCGCCTGGCAGAGCTCGAAGACTGAGCTCAGGCGATTGCTTCTCTCTGCCAGAGCTCGAAGACTGAGCTCGATGGTTGCATCACCTGGCAGAGCTCGAAGACTGAGCTTGGTGATTGCATCACCTGGCAGAGCTCGAAACTGAGCTCGGTGGTTGCATCACCTGGCAGAGCTCCAAGCTGAGCTCAGGCTGATGCACCTCTCTGCCAGAGCTCGAAGACTGAGCTCGGTGAATGCATCACCTGGCAGAGCTCGAGACTGAGCTCAGGCTGATGCACCTCTCTGCCAGAGCTCGAAGACTGAGCTCGGTGGTTGCATCGCCTGGCAGAGCTCGAAACTTGAGCTCTGGCGGTGCTACCTCTTGGCAGAGGAGGTTGCACCGCCCAGTCTAGCTCGAAGACTGAGCTCTGGGCGGTTGCACCTCTCGGCTGGGGCGGTTGCACCTCCCAGCCTCGCAGCCCTGGTGGTTGCACCTCCTGGCTGGGGCGGTTGCACCTCCCAACCCCACAGCCCAGGCGGTTGCACCTCCTGGCTAGGGCGGTTGCACCTCCTGATGCAATCAGGGTCCGAATGGTTCACTCCATTCGGCCCACTTTGAATCTTTTCAGGGGCCCAATTGCCCCAAGATTAAGCTAATGGGATCACCTCCCATTTTCATGCTTAATCATCATGCTAACTACGATTAACTCTAAGACAACTTCTGCAGCTTTGCTCCGATGCGTCAATCGCTTCTTCCGACGAGTTTCCGGCCAACTTCCGTCGATCAACCGATAACCCTCGGTGATCCTTCTGCGGACATCCGGCATACTCCTGGACTTGCGACGATCCACTTGGCGAGTTCCGACGAGCTTCGCTTGGCAAGCTTCTGGACTTCTCGGATCTGTTCACGCTGAACCTCCGACGACCGTCCGAACTTCCGTCGAACTCTCGAACTCCCAACGTGATCCTGATCTTGACTCCGGCGCAACACCTGCTGCTTGTCTTACTCTTTATCGTAGTTAATCCTGCACTATTAAAACAAAACTTCGATCGAGACAATTAATCCTAAGCAATTAACCAAGTTGTCCGACATGTCATTGGTCTCTCGACGCTTCGTCCGATTCTTCGGCGCATCGTCCTCTCCTGCAGCCTATTGCCCAATCGGCCAGTTGACTCCGCAACTCCGATATCCTTGGCACAATACCTGCTCTTCTTGGCCGAATGCCCGAGTCCACGGCCCGAAGCCTTCTGTCGATACGCCGACCGATCCACCGGCCCGACGTCCAATCTTCTGACATGTTCCTTCGGCACAACATGATTTTCCTGCTTTAATTGTCTCATCCTGATCGAAGCATCCTGCGTCACTCAAAACGCAGATTAAATCATAAACATATATCAAGTAGTTTCATCATCAAAATACGAGATTCAACAATCTCCCCCTTTTTGATGATGACAACCACTTGATGACGGAGTTAAACTTAACTCCCGGAGTTTAAACAAACTCCCCCTATCTATATGCCATATTGATAGAACCTTGAATTCAAACTGAATTCAAGTCATTGCAATATTCATCATGAATACTTGCAATACGTCAACATGAACATATGCATAAACTTATGCATCACATGTCATGTCATCAACATACTTTCATCAACATACTTCTCCCCCTTTGTCATCAACAAAAAGGAGAAGTATCACAATCAAGTGTTTGTGTGTGATATTGGTTCAACTCTTTGCATGAAAATCATAATATCAAGTTTTATCATCATGCAATCTTGGAGCTAGAAGATTTAGCAAGTGTTACATCATGCTTAGAACATTCATGCTATCAAGTTTTAGATATGCAAGTTTTATAGCATATAAGATAGCATTTTTGGTAATGTTCAAGATAGCAAGTTCTATATTATGCAAGCTAGCAAATTAGAGATGTTCAAGAAGGCAACTCTTGCTTCTTGAAAATTTTGCTCACTTTGCTAGATGCGTACGTTAGCATTTTTGCCTCTTGAGATAGGCAAGATAGCACATTTGCTTCTTTTGAGATAGCAACTTTTTGCTTCTCTTTAGACCAACAAGCTAGCAATTTTTACGATCTACAAGTTTCACAATATATAAGCTAGCAAAAATTTCGAAAGCAAATGCAAGATAAATTTCTTGTGTAAGCTCATGATTCTTGCTTCCTATTGCAATGTGCAAATTGCAAGTTTTGCTTCTTGAGATATTCAAGATAGTGATGTTCAAGAAGACAATTTTTCTTCTTGAAATAAGCAAGATAGCAATCTTTGCTTCTTAAAATAGGTAAGCTAGCAATCAAGTTTTTGCATCTTCTTGACTTGTACAAGCTAGCTATCTCCCCCTTTGTCATTGTAAAAAAGAAAGAGAGAATACAGTTTTGTAGTTCTCTTTTCCTTTTAGAACGATTTCAAAATCATGACAAATGATGGATAATCAAGTTATGAATGTCAAGACAATTTTTCATCATGAATATTTTATCATTGCATGCATCATTATCATAAATTGAAGTATTACATGCATGATATCATATCACCATTCATAATTACATTAATATTTCAATATAACAATTTCTTCTCAAAATGTGTAACTTGGCACTCATAGCATTTTAAATCATGATATGCAATACATCACATCATAATTAGAAAGCATAAGTATTGCATGCATAATTGTACATCATAAATGTTTCATATCATGATGGTATCAATTTTGTCAAATTATATCCTACCATGCATGATCAAAACTTCTCCCCATTTTATCATTGAAAACAAGAAGAAAATAGGGGGTAGAGCATAAAAGTGTTAAATATTTCAATCATTTCAATGCATTTATATCATAGATCAAGTCATGATTCGTAATTCATCATAAAGCAGATTAGTTTTCAATCATCACATAAGGCATTTAAGGAATCTTTGAAACATAGGAAAATGATTAAATTAAGCATACAATGTTTCAATCCAATTCAAGTCATGAATATCAATGCTTTCATATTGTGAGTATCAATTTATGAATACCATGAGATATTATTTGTGACTTCAATTTTGCAAGATCAAGATTATGATTTAGATAAAACTTATTCAAATTAAATTATTAACTTGAAGTTCATGATCAAGTCATTAAAATTAATTTCGAGATTCATAAAATATCATGAAATCATTAATCTCGATCAGATGGGAAAAGCATTTTTTAAGAGATTCTTTTTCTGCATATTGTTAAGTGAATCCGAAAATAAAATTAACACTTTCATATATTCAAACATGATTTTTGCTATAGATCTTGAAATTAAGTCAAGAAGATCAAACAAGCTCATGATCATGGATAACTTAAAATCACATGCATAAAATTGTTAATAACCATTTCATATTACATCTTTATGCATTACTTTAAATCAAACGTGATTTCATTCAACAATGTTAATTAAACATGATACACATTATTACTTCTTAACCATGATCAAAATCATTTTGTTTGTTTATCATAAAATATGCAATTATTTTCGAAATTATCAGCATGATCATAATTTTTGTATTTTTATTTTTAAACATGTAATTTTCAAGAAAATTAATTCTAAACTAAAAAAGAAAATATATCATGAAAGCATCAAGTAATTTCAAAATAAACCAAAGGCATTTTAATTACCTCGACGTCGTAGGCTGGTAATGCGTATTTTGTCGCCTCGCTTTTGTTGACTTTCTCGTCTTCAGATGAGCTCGATTCATCCCAATTTTTGTTCTTCTTCTTGCGTTTAAAGCAAGTAGTTCGATTGCTTTTTAATTTTCGTTTCATTTGTAGTTTAAGTTCACCATCACTTGAGCTTATGCTCAAGTGGTCTTCAAATGTTCTATGTCCCAAATCCTTCCTGTTCTTTGGAAGGTTGGTTTGTTCATCATTGTCCTCATCACTTGAGTCATCGCTCAAGTGGCATTCATTTGTCCAGAGTTCCAAATCCTTCCTGTTCTTTGGAAGGTGGTTCTCAAGTTCTTCACGTGCATTGCACGTCATTTCATATGTGATCAATGAACCAATTAGTTCTTCAAGTGGTAAGTTGTTTAGATTTTTAGCTTCTTGTATTGCAATTACTTTTGAATCCCACCTTTTAGAAAGAGAACGCAAAATCTTGTTTACGAGTTCAAAATCCGAAAAACATTTTCCAAGAGCTCTTAAACTATTGACGACATCCGTGAAACGGGTGTACATGTCGCCTATAGTCTCGCTTGGTTGCATTTGAAAAAACTCAAAATCATGCAATAAAAAGTTAACTTTCGAGTGTTTGACTCTACTAGTTCCCTCGTGCGTGATTTCAAGAATTCGCCAACTGTCAAAAGCCGTTTCACACGTAGAAATCCGATTGAACTCATTTTTGTCCAATGCGCAAAATAAGGCATTCATAGCCTTTGCGTTTAAAGAAAAATTCTTTTTCTCCAAATCCGACCATTCGTTCATCGGTTTGGAGGGAAGTTGAAAACGGTTTTCAACGATATTCCATAAATCCAGATTTAGAGAAATCAAGAAAACTCTCATTCGAGTTTTCCAATAAGTGTAGTCCAATCCGTTAAAGAACGGTGGACGAAAGACCGACAAGCCCTCTTGAAGAGCCATTTCTCTCGGGTGTAAATCCGAAATGAGAAATACCCCGCTCTGATACCAATTGTTAGGATCGAGAGCACTAAGAGGGGGGGGGGTGAATTAGTGCAGCGGAAATCTTACAGTGATTAAAAAACCAAAAGCTGCGTTCGTTCAAAAAGTATTATGATGCAAAAGCAAATTCTCAGTTTGTATCTAAGTGCAGTTTGCGTCTAAGCGCAGATTGCGTCTAAGCGCAGTTTTGCGTCTAAGCGCAGTTTACGTCTAAACTCAGATTTACGTCTAAACGCAGTTTTACGTCTAAACGCAGATTTACGTCTAAACGCAGATTTACGTCTAAACGCAGATTTACGTCTAAACTCAGATTTACGTCTAAACTCAGATTTACGTCTAAACGTAGATTTACGTCTAAACGCAGTTTTACGTCTAAACGCAGATTTACGTCTAAACGCAGTTTTACGTCTAGACGCAGATTTACGTCTAAACTTTGAAACTTGTTTGTATACTCGCAGAAAGCAGTATGCAGTTGAAATCAAGACGTAAACGTAAACTGAGATATGATGATTGTGCGAGGAAAGCCGATTTACGTCTGAATGCAGTTTTACGTCTAAATATTGAAACTAGTTCGTAAAATTGTAGAGGACAGTTTGCAGTTATCAATAGGATCAAAATGTAAGGGTAAACTGCAAAGAAGCTCGTTCGTAAAAGCACGGAAGACAGTTCTGCAGAATCAAACGTAAACGTAAACTGTAATGTATGAAAATACGAATTTACGTCTGAATGCAGATTCGGAAGAACAGCACTTAGAACTTGTTCGTGAAAGCGCAGAGAGCAGTAGTAATGAAGGAGGTTTGCAGTAATGATAAAGTGCTCGAGAATAAACGCAAACCAGAGATTTAGAGTGGTTCGGTCAGCCTTGACCTACTCCACTTTTGGCTTCCTCCACCGACGAGGTTGCCGACGTCAACTAGGTGCCTTCCTTCAATGGGCGAAGGCTAAACTTTCCTTTTACAATTTCTCTCCTTTTGACAGGCTCAGGAGACAACCTTTACAGACCTTTCTCTCCTCACTTTACAACTGAAAACTTGAAGAACAGAAGGAGGAGACTTAAAGGCTTTACAACACTTTTGAGCTTCTTAGAATCACAGAAAAGATCAAGATTTCGATGTAGGTCTGTATCTTTTCAGTGCTGAATGGGTGGGGTATTTATAGGCCCCAACCCAATTCAAAATTCGAGCTCAAAACGATCAAATCGATCAAATCCCAGAATTCTGGGATCAGGCGGTTGCACCTCTTGACTAGAGAGGTGGCACCGCCTGGCAGAGCTCGAAGACTGAGCTCAGGCGATTGCTTCTCTCTGCCAGAGCTCGAAGACTGAGCTCGATGGTTGCATCACCTGGCAGAGCTCGAAGACTGAGCTTGGTGATTGCATCACCTGGCAGAGCTCGAAACTGAGCTCGGTGGTTGCATCACCTGGCAGAGCTCCAAGCTGAGCTCAGGCTGATGCACCTCTCTGCCAGAGCTCGAAGACTGAGCTCGGTGAATGCATCACCTGGCAGAGCTCGAGACTGAGCTCAGGCTGATGCACCTCTCTGCCAGAGCTCGAAGACTGAGCTCGGTGGTTGCATCGCCTGGCAGAGCTCGAAACTTGAGCTCTGGCGGTGCTACCTCTTGGCAGAGGAGGTTGCACCGCCCAGTCTAGCTCGAAGACTGAGCTCTGGGCGGTTGCACCTCTCGGCTGGGGCGGTTGCACCTCCCAGCCTCGCAGCCCTGGCGGTTGCACCTCCTGGCTGGGGCGGTTGCACCTCCCAACCCCACAGCCCAGGCGGTTGCACCTCCTGGCTGGGGCGGTTGCACCTCCTGATGCAATCAGGGTCCGAATGGTTCACTCCATTCGGCCCACTTTGAATCTTTTCAGGGGCCCAATTGCCCCAAGATTAAGCTAATGGGATCACCTCCCATTTTCATGCTTAATCATCATGCTAACTACGATTAACTCTAAGACAACTTCTGCAGCTTTGCTCCGATGCGTCAATCGCTTCTTTCGGCGAGTTTCCGGCCAACTTCCGTCGATCAACCGATAACCCTCGGTGATCCTTCTGCGGACATCCGGCATACTCCTGGACTTGCGACGATCCACTTGGCAAGTTCCGACGAGCTTCGCTTGGCAAGCTTCTGGACTTCTCGGATCTGTTCACGCTGAACCTCCGATGACCGTCCGAACTTCCGTCGAACTCTCGAACTCCCAACGTGATCCTGATCTTGACTCCGGCGCAACACCTGCTACTTGTCTTACTCTTTATCGTAGTTAATCCTGCACTATTAAAACAAAACTTCGATCGAGACAATTAATCCTAAGCAATTAACCAAGTTGTCCGACATGTCATTGGTCTCTCGACGCTTCGTCCGATTCTTCGGCGCATCGTCCTCTCCTGCAGCCTATTGCCCAATCGGCCAGTTGACTCCGCAACTCCGATATCCTTGGCACAATACCTGCTCTTCTTGGCCGAATGCCCGAGTCCACGGCCCGAAGCCTTCTGTCGATACGCCGACCGATCCACCGGCCCGACGTCCAATCTTCTGACATGTTCCTTCGGCACAACATGATTTTCCTGCTTTAATTGTCTCATCCTGATCGAAGCATCCTGCGTCACTCAAAACGCAGATTAAATCATAAACATATATCAAGTAGTTTCATCATCAAAATACGAGATTCAACACTCAAAAGTTCTCCAAATATTAAAAGCTGAATCACAAATCGAAACGCGATTAAATTCATTTTTGTTAAGTGCACAATATAATGCATTCATAACTTTTGCATTTAGAGAAAACATCTTCTTCTCCAAATCATTCCAATGGTTAATGGGAAGAGAAGACATTTCAAATCCATTTTCGACTATGTCCCATAAATTAAAATCCAAAGAAAGTAAGAAAACTCTCATTCAAGTTTTCCAATAAGTGTAGTCCGTCCTATTGAAAAAAGGAGGACGAATGAGAGAGTGCCCCTCTTAAAGGCCGTAAAGAGTCATTTCTCTGGGGTGTTAAACCAACTGAGAAATAACGAGGCTCTGATACAAATTAATAGGATCGGAGCAGTACTAAGAGGGGGGGGGGGGGTGAATTAGTGCAGCGGATTAAAACTCATAAGTTTGAAAACGATTTCGTAAATGCATAAAGATTTCGATTCGACAAAGAATGACTTGGTAAAAGTTGCTCGAGTAAAGTAAGGAGATGAAAACCAAAAGCTTGCTGCTATGTAAATAAAGGTTTCAGAAAGGTAAACACTCACACATTCAAGGAACACACTAATTTAAAGTGGTTCGGTCAAATGACCTACATCCACTTGCGAAGCCTTCTTCGATGAGGCTCCCAACTTCCACTAGCAAATCATTTGAAGGGGAAGGACAAATACCCCTCTTACAACCTTTTACAAGTGGTTTATACTCTTACAGAATTTTCAAAAAGAAAGAGGGAGGTGAACACTTAAGCTATTGAAAACAAGATTTGCTAAAGACTTTGCTAAGGCTTTTTCTCAATCTCTAACTTCTCAAAGGTTGTGTTCTATGTTGAGAATTGAGGAGTATTTATAGGCCCCAAGAGGATTCAAATTTATGCTCCAAATTTGAATTGCTTTTGGGTTTTTCGGTGCTGGCGGTGCCACCGCCTGCTAGTGTTTGATATTAACAGTGTACTAGTGGTGCTACCATTAGACCTCTCGAGTTTTGGGTGGTGCCACCGCCCAATCTTTCGGGTGCTGGGCAGTGCCATTACCCAGTCCGACGGTACCACAACCGGATCCTTTGGGCTCTAGGCGGTGCCACCGCCTAGACTATTTTAGCTCACTCGTTGGCTCCAAACTTGGCCCAAACCAGTCCGAACTTGGGCCCAATTGGTCCCTAACTAGGTTATAGGATTAACCCCTAATCATAACTTTAATTACATGCAAACTACAAAATTAAGACATAGTCCTAAGCAAGTTTTTAACCAGTAACATCGAGTTTCCTTCTGGCGAGTTTTCCGGCGATCTTCCGGCGGACTTCCGATACACCCTCAGATTTCTTCCCGCGAACTCCCAACAGGCTCCCGATCTTGTGGTGAGTTCAGCGAGTCTTTGGCAAGTAGCCAAACCTTCTCAGTGATCTCCGCGAACCTCCAACGATCTCTTCGACGGACTTCCGAAAACTTTGGCAAGTCCCCGATTTCTTCTCGATTGGTTTTGGTAGCACTTTCGACGAATCTTTGGACTCTCAGCGGACTCTTGAACACCCATCAAACTTGACTCCGATAGAGTTGCTTTATGTCTTCAAGCTATCGTAGTTAATCCTGCACAAGTAAAGTAAAATTTCGATCTAGACAATTACTCCTAAGTAATTAATCAGGTTGTCCGGCATGTCATTGGTCCCTCGATGCTTCGTCCGATTCTTCGGTGCATCGTCCTCTCTTGCGGCCTATTGCCCAATCGACCAGTTGACTATGTAACTCCGATATCCTTAGCGTAATACTCGCTCTTTTTGGCCCGATGCCCAAATCCACGGCCCGAAGCCTTCCGTCGATACGTTGACTGATCCACCGGCCCAACGTCCAATCTTCTAACATGTTCCTCCGGCCCAATATGATTTTCCTACTTTAATTGTCTCATCCTGATCGAAGCATCCTGAGTCACTCAAAATGCAGATTAAATCATAAACACATATCAAGTGGTTTCATCATCAAAATACAAGATTCAACAATCATCTCTCGCCTCTTCCTCGGGCGTAGGCATTATTGTATCAAAGACATATGTGATTTTCCTCACCGTGAGAATAATTCTCAAGTTGCTGAGCCAATCTGTATAGTTCAGACTAATGAGGTAGTTGACATCAAGTATGTCATGTAAGAGATTTGAAAATGATATTTTCTCAAAATAAAGATATAGCAGAAATAAATAGAATACAGATTTTTCAAAAATAAATAAATAAGATATGAACTTCTATCTTAATCTACTCCCACTATTTTACTAGTGATTCATGTGACACCCTCAGCACGTGAAACATAAGTCTCCAATAGACTTCTAGTAGGGATCGGGATTCAATCAGCATCTTAATATAACTTCGAGAGACTTGACCAATCACACTAAGCCCAAAAAGTATGCAACTCTTGCCGATCATAACCCCTTATGATTCTCATCTTGTTCGGCCTCTAAACCACCATTGTCTCGAGGGACTCGACCAACCATAATGTTTGGTTAAGTCAACACCATCGTTATAAGATAAGTCTGATTCAATGATATACCTTCAAGGGACTCGACTAAGTATACAATGTCCTCAGGTCACCAGTGACATCTCTATGTCATAGGCAAGATAGTGAATCACTATATAATTGAGTCTCGATGAACTCAACCAACTCAATCTACATCAAGAATCAATCCCTACCTATAATGATGGAAGGCCACGTGGGTTAATTTAATTACCTCACGTTTACCGACTTAATATTATTAAGATTTGAGATTTTGATTTGGTCTCCTGACATCACACACACACACACATATTAGATATATGCATATCTAATAGGTGTATAAGCAATCTAAGAGGCTTGGGTAGTTGGATGAAGATTCAATACCCAATAGGGCAAGATCTATTAGGGTTAAGGTGACATGAGACCTCTACAAATAAGAGGGAACCAATGGTTTATAGGCTAGAGCCTTTTTGGGTTGCCTCTCATATTCTACTCCTCTTCTCCTCCTTAAATAGAGTTTTGAGGAGCATCGTCGCAACCCTGCTGTGTGGATCACCGCTAGAGAAGAGGACGCTTGACCTCCTTCACCATCTCCTAGAGTTCTGTAGGGATTCTGGGATATACGATCTCCCTATGTAACACAATATTTAATATACATAGTTTTTTATTTTGTGGATTTTGCACACCAATCTTCATACGATGACGAACACATTGATGAGAAATTTGGAGATTTTATTTTTTATGTTCTTCCACTACGCATGTGATACCCCTTAAGATTTTGCAACAACAGCTTGAAGGATTCATATCCAAGGACTGCCCAAATAGGGTGTGTAAGTTGCTTTAGTTCATTTATGGACTCAAGCAAGCTTTCCGAAGTTAGAACATAAGATTTAATGAGGCGATCAAATCTTACGATTTTGTTAAAAATGAAAATGAGCCTTGTATATACAAGAAGGTAAGTGGGAGCGCTATCACCTTCTTGGTGTTATATGTGGATGGCATCCTGATCATTTGAAATGATGTAGGAATGCTATCCACAGTAAAAGCTTGGTTATCTAGATACTTCTCCATGAAGGATTTAGGTGAAGCATCCTAATATCTTGGGGATTTGAATCTATAGAAATAGATCCAAGAGGATACTTGGTTTGTCCTGATCCAACTACATAGACATCATTGTCAAAATTTTGGCATGAAAAATTTCAAGAGATGTCTCATACTAATGAGGCATGGGATATCGCTTTATATGAGTATGTCCCCAAAGACTCATGACAAAAGGACGAGCATGAATACGATACCTTATACCTCAATGATAGAGTCTATCATGTATGTCATGCTATGTACCAAGCCAAATATAACGTATGCTTTGAGTATCACAAGCAGGTATCTAGTGGATCTAGGCTTGGAGCACTAGAAAGCAGTAAAGTGTATTCTTAAGTACTTGAGAAGGACTAAGGATCTTTTACTGGTATATAGAGGTAGTAGCCTTAAGGTTGAAGGCTACATAGAGTTAGTTTCTAGTCCGATGTTGATGATAGCAAGTCTAATTCGAGGTATGTCTTCATCTTGAATATAAGAGCAATATGCTAGAAGAGTTTCAAGCAAGATACTATTGTTGTCTCGACCACAAAAGCAGAGTACATTGCTATAACAAAGATAGTAAAGGATGGAGTTTGGATAAAGAAGTTCATCACAGATCTAGGAGTCGTGTCAGGCAGTGAGGAGCCGATTCTCTTATATTATGATAATTATAGGGCAATTACTCAAATGAGGGAACTTGGGTCTCATCAGAAGTGTTATAAGGAGGTTCCAACTTATTAGAGAGACCGTGGCCTGAGGAGATGTAGCACTAGAAAGAGTTACATTAGAAAATAACATCACAGATCCACTAATAAAGTCGTTATCTTATTTGTCTTTGAGTGTCACAGGGGTCTAATGGGGATCAGACACATAAGTAATTGGCTTTAGGTCAAATGAGAGATTGCTAATTATAGGTGCCCTACAAGCCAATCGGGTGAATGATGACATATGTGACATGATACATATTCTTTTTGCTTATTATATTTTATCATTTTATCACTTTATATTGCTTGTTGTATATATTCATATATTTTGTGATGTCCATGGATCTGTATAATAGGAATCAGATCATGATGAGATTACGATAATAAGACCAATTCACCTTTAAACATATATCTTAAATAATCTCGGTCATAGGTTACTCGAGAGGAACATTAAGATAACACGATAGACTAGTGTGTTGTATACTTATCCATATGATAGAGGCAATTGGTTTCATAGTTACTCGTGTGGGAACACTAGGGCTACAATGCAGGTGCTCATTAAAGAATGAGTTTACTAGTTGATCAGCTTACAAAATATTGGATGGTTAATGATACCTCATTGTCAGATAACCATTTCGTTATCCTAGTGGATTACTTGATCCTTAGATTTGAAACAATAATGATGTCCTATACAAGTACTTCATTCTTTGATATCGGATTTGTAGACCTAGAAGTTTCAAATCTAGCATAGCCGGCCATCGGGAGTGGTAGCCAACCTTAGAGAACTATTGAGTATCGATAGAGGATCATTTACTTTTAATGTTATAAGAGGAATATCTCATATGTTCTTACTCAGACAAATCCCTGGCCAAGGTCATTCAGATTGAGAGAGAAAGTACTTTGAGAGAATCTGATCAAAGCAAGACTCGAATAGAAACTATATGGGCATGATAGTACCATACTCAGTATATGGTCTCTGGGGTATTAGATGAATGAGAGACTATAAATACACAATAACTGAGGATAAATAGGTCTAATGGATTGGATTCTCCATCAGTAGACATTACGACAAATAGAGGTTCGGATTTGAGATATCCATTAGAGCTCCTATCTTATTAGATATCCAATAAGCTCTTGACTTATTAGATCCTATGGATGAGATCCAATAAGAGTCAATGAGAGATTATTGGATAGAGATCTACTAATCTAAGAGGAGCCTTTTAGGGTTAAGTTGACAAGAAGCCTATATAAATAGGAGAGAACCAAACACCCTTAGGCCAGAGGTTTCTTGGTTGCCACCTCCTATTCTCCTCTCCCCTTCTCCTCCTTAGATAATAGGTGTGGAGATTTAGGCAGCGATTGGAGGAGCGTCATCGTAGCCCAACTATGTGGATCACCGCTAGAGATGAGGACGCTTGACCTCCTTCATCCTCTCCTACAGATTTACAAGGATTCAGGGATATACGATCTCCCTAGGTAATATACCTATCTCATACGTGGTTTTTGGCTTCATGGATTTTGCGTATCAATCTTCTCACGACGATGAATGCATCATTGGGAAATTTGATGATCTTTATTTTCTTTTCTTTCGCTGTGCATGTAATGTTGCCCTTAGATTTTTCTACACCATCAATAGAGTCATGGCTCTTCTACTGCTCGGAGACAGTAACCCTCATGCTCAACCACTACAAACTACTACCATGACACTTAGTAGCCGTACACATCTTCGTACTCAATAGGGTTATTTTTCTCCTATGCCATTGCACTTAGTGTCACCATTGTTTGGTAATACTATTTGAATAATAATTGCCCATGATCGAGCTGACAATCAAGAAAAACTACTACCCTCCACGACGCTGCCACTCTATTGTTGCCCATAGTAGTAGACGCCGCATGCCTCACCGCTATACATAGCTACTACCAGCTCTACCTATTGCGCAGCCACTATCTTTAGTAGGGTTGGCAACCACATTGAGCTATCGCCCTCCATAATATTATCGTCGACAGAAAGTTACCCATGATAGTCCACCGACCAAAATCGAGCAAGTGCTTCCATCCATGGTTCTACTCACAAGTACAAGCAAGTAAACTTACATACATATATATATATATATATATATATATATATATATATATATATATATATATATATATATATATATATATATATGATAGCAACAATAGATATAATAAAATAATATTAATAATATCATGCAAAATAATTTAATATCAAGATCGAAACAAATAACATCGACGAATTAAGTTTATGGTACCTTTAAATGTCATGATCGATGGTATACTTCTGTTTGATACAGCGACACACCGTAGTCTGTAGTCTAATTTGTCGATCCATAAAAAGTAATATACGATACCAATCTACCAAAAGGAAATTAGACTCTCTTACTCCTCAAAGGGGACAGGAGAGATCTACAATATATGCATGAAGGCTCTCGAGCAAATGAACAACTTGGGAGTCGGTCGTCATGTAGTGCTTGCAATAGGACTCTTACCAAACGTATCCATATTGTTGGCTATAACACGGCAATTGCAAACCGTTTACCAAATGATGAGACCGATGCAGATAATTATACGATGTGACTAAAGTTCTGCCGCAAGAGAATATGATTGATGTTGTAGGTCACATTACTGCCGTTGTTTATTAATGGACACAGTGTTTAACCTATTTCATTGCAATCATTATCAATGTCGTTCCAAAACCAATGCTAATGACGACTATACCGTTGATAGGAGAGAGAGAGAGAGAGAGAGAGAGAGAGAGAGAGAGAGCATGCAGGCCCAAATCGGAGTGTTAAATGCCATGCCCAATCCAGCCTGTTATGAGACCCATTATATAAGTTTGTTTAACTCGTTGAACTCTTGCTCATTAAAAGAAAATACATCTATTGTTAAAGTCCAATCTTTTTTTATCCGAGAAGTAGTTCGAAGTTTGACCAATTCATCAATGGAAAAACATGATTTCAGAGCCATCTCAATCTACCTCGAATGCTTAGCAAATTAATCGAATCACAGAGGCAGGACATATTAAAAAGATATAGTTATAACATCATGAGACAATACTATCAGAAAATAGAGAAAAAATGATGTGTGAAAGAGGCAAAAGTGAGGGACTTTTCAGAGAAATTATTGGGAATCAGCATCCGAAAAGTTTTGCTACAGAATCAGTAATTATCGTTCTTAAAAGTAAGGAATCCGATCATTTCCTGTGGTACAGGAAATGGCAGATAATATATACTATTTCTCGTACGATAATGGATTTGGGAGCATGAACAAATCGTGAGGACTCCATGACGAGGAAGTTCGCCGCAGCTTCCTCTGCGCTGATGCAAAAGCAAAAGTAGATGGCAGTGTGCTTCACGTCTCAAGATCTGGACCGCCGCTGGTTCATGTAAAGAAGAGGGACTTTGTGAACACTTTACTCGAGACATTTCGGAGCATTTTCTACTGGTTTATTTTGTTTCATTGGAGATGGTATTACATCGTGAAGAGGAAGTCTCTCTGGATGGCGGACAAACACACGCATGGTCCATCTCATGCATGCGAAAAAAAGAGATCTCTTCTTTCCTTTGATCATTGAGTCTTTATGAATTGGTGCAGTCTCCAATGGAAAGCTATCTGCAAATCATCCAGCAGAAGCAACTAGTTTGGTCCCCAAAAGATCCATTCATTTAGCTCTGTAGTCCTCGTGGTCCTCCCAACCGGCAAAAGCTCGGAGGACTGGTAGGAGTTGTCAACATTCTGAAGCAGTGACTGATATCGAGATATATTTTAAGGTATTAGTTCTCTAGCATACCTCACGTATTCCAAGATATCACTAGCTATTTCTGTAGTGGTCTTCATGCAGTTCAGCCTTCCATATTGAAGTGCTAAGATGAATGAGTCAGCCCCTCAATCGCTGAAGGTAATTAATAGGTTTCCTTTGCTTATGGGTGCTAAAGGAGCTTACGTAGTAACAGGCCGAAGGAGTGATATGAGCGCCGGATACTGAG
Source organism: Musa acuminata AAA Group (assembly GCF_036884655.1). Lineage (NCBI taxonomy): Eukaryota > Viridiplantae > Streptophyta > Magnoliopsida > Zingiberales > Musaceae > Musa > Musa acuminata. The sequence continues at coordinate 34,768,203 of NC_088355.1, forward strand.
ATGGGAAGCCCAAGAGTAGTCCTAAAAAGAAGATGCGATTGGTCCCTACTCATCACATCACACCCAAATCCATGTTTTAAGTGATCCAAAAGACATCAGTCTGAAGGGAGACACAAAGTGGGGCTTCAGTTGCAGAAAGGAAGAGCTCATCTTAAAGATTCCCCGGTTTTGACTTTTCCATTTCATGGGGTGAGAGCTCACATGGCCTGTTCCTTTGCTCCTTTGTGGTCTCGCGAGGCCTTTTGGAAAAGGAGGGGGGGGGGGGGGGGGAGGCGAGCTCCTACCAAAGCTTTTCACAGATGCACGAACCGGCGAGCCCATGGACCCAGATGCGTAAATGGAAGCATCCTCCCAACTCTCTTGAATGATGTGGGACTCGCCTTGCTGAAAAGAAGACTACCTTCTCATATAAAACTATTTGAACCCATGTACCACCAAGCCTCCTTTAGATCCTTCTTTTTCCCCGAGAGCAGCACCTCCATTTGTCTCTGTCACGCTCAGACCCAACTTTTGCGTTGTAACGAGGCTCTCCTTCTTATCCAACTATTTCAGAGTGACATGCTACCACTCTTTCTCTCTCCATCTCTTCCCCCCCTCTCTTTTTGTTTCATTTTTTTTGTCTTTCATGTGGAATGATCCACCACCACGACTGAGGGTGATGGGAGCACATGGTCTGGTGGCTCATCCAAAAAGGGACTTGTCAACTAAAAAGAAGAGAGGTAGGAAGGAGTAGTAAAGGTAGAAGGCAAAGAAGAGAGCAGAAGAGGAATCCCTCTCTACACTAGCATTAGATGCTCCAGACTCATTTGTATCAGCTGTCTCGTTCTACTTTTATGACATGCACTCTGGTTTTCTTTGGTAAGGAAAGAACACCAAGCGAGGGGGACTAGCAAAGGAATAGCCGCACTAGTACAGAAATCATCAAACCCTCTGTTCATCATAGTTTGTTGATGCTCTTCGCACATTTATGTTAGCGGCCTTACGATGTTCTTTGTGGCAGGTGGCTTTCATGACATCTCTCGTTAGGAGCTTCAAAGATGGACATCATTGTTTTACCATAAAAAGAGGATCATTGTGCATGACGGTGGGTGCGCCTAGCCTGCCTTACGAAAGGTCCAAGCCATTTCTATATGAGCATTTGACATGTATGAAATACTTCAATTTATACGTACACTCAGCAGCATAGCATACAGAGCGTCTGGATACATTGGTTTTACGTAAAAGCGCATGCAGACTGCACACCGAAAGCCGTGCTTGTAGGCATCCTTACGTTATTATATCCTGAAATTAACATGTATAACAATTATTGTCTCTCAATCTACGCCATATCTTCATTTGTTTTTGGACAAAAGGAATGCATAGAAGTGCAAGGTGGTTGTTCGTCCACGTCGGCTAATTTTCTCACTAGGCTAATGGCATTTCTTGAATGATAAGCGAGCGTGCTATCATTATTCTTATTTGAGGTGTTAGCACTTTGTTCGGTGGTTGCAATTCTTCATATGACATGGTAAATGATAGATACTGTGGGCATGTTTACACTTGCAGGCTCAAGAGCCTGTCATGACGTGGTGAAAGGTTCCCTTCATGGGAAGAGGCAAAGATGCTAAGGTGATGCGACAGAACAAAACAGCTATCACAGAGAGAAAAAAGAAGCGAAGGTGATGAATGATAGATGGCATTATCCATTCATGACCCTCATTATAGGAGAAAGGAAGCTATAAACAAGGCCAAGAGGACATGCAAGCTGGGGTCTGGAAACAAGAAGGGTTATGGTGCTGGAATCTCTCGTTTACTTTCCAGGAACAATGATATCCAACTTTCAAGCAGGAAGTGATTATATCTTCTTGGATGGGTCCCCATTGGAAGAAGACAACTTGAGAATATAATGTTTGATGGTGCCCTACTTCCCTTGCAAATCCTCCTTTACCAATACGCAGTAATCACAGTTCGCCCCTCACTATTGCTCCACATGGTTCAACAGTCGTCCATTACCCTAGTTATCGCTCTCATGTCTCCAGCAACTTGAGTTGGATCATTGCGAGCCTATGTAGTGATCCTACCGCTCCTGTTGAAGTTTTCCAAGGGATCTTTCTGGGCGTTCTGATCTAACCATAACACGTACGCAACGAAACAAATGAATCAACTCGTTCAATATGTGACAGATGTACATGGTCGAAGTCGTCTTGGCTCTCTACGATTCCTTGTTGGTTGCAATAGCATGATGTGTATATCTTGACGAGTTATTATCTGTGATGAGTATAATATGATGCATAGCTAACTCAGTTTGATGATTTATCGCATATCAAATGTCGGCATAAGACATTCTCCAGGAATGCAATGGGCAAGCAGAAGCCACATATCCGAGCTAAACTAATCATTGCGATTCCAAACGCAACTATTGCTCAACAGATGTACGCTATAGTAGAGTCCAGAATGGGAAATCATCACGTCAAAATGACCTCCTTTGTTGTCTTGTATACGTTGGAGCGAGCGTTGGCAACAGTGATGGAATCGTCGTAATTGTTGGAGAAACGAAGTATTTCGTTTGTCCTATAACCGCTGTATCATTTTCCGCAATATTCCGAGAGCAACGTCAGTGAACCTACCAAATGGAAGCTCGATATGGCTCCTGTTCACCGCCATGCCGATCCTGGTCTTGTCCCAGCACAAGCGTGCATGTGTCAATCCCAGCATCACCACTGGGGAGAAGAAGACGACGAGAGAGAGATCGAGAGAGAGCATGGAGATGAGCAGAAAAGCCATGGGCAAGGCCGCACCGGACGACCGCGTTGGTCCGACAACAGGCGCTCGGAGGTCGACCGGGGAGGGTAAGGCCACGGCCAAGCAGACAAAAGCACGGTGAGGCCTGGAGGAAGCAGACTAGAACAAGTTCCAAACTGAAGAGCCCGAACCCCCTTGATTCTTCCTGCCGGAACAAGTGGAAAGTCCACCAGCTGACATGGCTACAATGAACGCGAGCACAATAATTGGAGGAGACGGTGGCCAAACAACTGGCGTATGGATCGGAGGGGTAGACTCGTCCAGGCAGGGGGTTGTGTGGAGGAGTCTCGATCTAGAATACGAACTTGTACAAGAGCCAAAAGCTAAGTCCTCGCTCCACAACACACACACAGGCGCCTGCTGCCCCAGCCGAGGAGTTGCCGGCCGCGTAGGGCGGAAGGGATGACGCAAGCAAAGCCGCTTGATGGAAGAGCGCGGGTCCCGCCGCTGCCCCCCACTAACTAAAGCCCCGACAGGGGCCACGTGTCCGACAGTCCGTTTTGTCACTACGTGGGCAGATGGCGGCCGTCGACGGCTTCCTGGAGGCGTCGCCCAGGTGGGGCTGATGCGACGGCAGGAGGTGGTGGATGTCAATTAGTAGGTCAGGTCTTGGGTTACTTGGATGTACTGAACAGCTGCTTCTACATCATAAACTAATGGCCGAAACCTAGCCAGGGGTTATTATACCGTACCGGGTTTGGGTACGTCCTCCGTCTCACCTAAGCTGGACTTAATAAGAGATGGCTTTTTTGCCTTGCCGGGTTTGTGATGCAATCCCGCAACCAAGTGCTATCGTTCTCTCCGATACTTTAACGACGGGGTTCGGCTACGTTTCCCGGACGACTCGTGTACGCGAGCGACGAGCGACGGCGGGAGATCGGCCGTCTAGCGAGCGGGACCCGCAGCGATACGGCATCCGGATGGCACGTGCAGACAGCATCTCGCACGTGGGCGAGGGTGGGCGCACCAGCAGGGCCACCATCCTTGCGTTTCACACTCGGAAGTGGGTGCGGGTGTGGGACGTGGCCCCCGCCACTAGATGTTGCCGGCGTGGTGGGGTCGACGCGCAAGGGGGTGGGGGGGGCGAAGCTTACGTGGGGTGAGCTAAGAAGTAAAAGATAAAAAAAAGGTGAAAAGTGAAAGAAACAAAAAAAATCTACGCCCTCCCTCTACTTTATGGCCATCCCCGCGAGGCGGAGACAAAACGTGGCAGGGAGTCAATGGGTTTTTTGACCCGGAGGCTTGGAAGCGAAAGGGTGGGTGGGTGCAGATATGGTGTGTACTGGTGATGATGATGTTTGGGGAGGGGACTACATGTATATAACTTGGACGCATGTTCAATCGATTTCTCTTTCTCTCTCAAGTCTTTCATCGTAGCCTACCAAATAAATTGATAATAACATTTCATTTCTTTGTGCATACATGTATATATTGAAAAGCCATCGTGGCCATTCATAGATTCTTTTTTTCTTTTTCGTTACAAATCAAAGTACAAGACTAATCCGATGTCTTAATATAATAAAATCTTTACTAGCTATATTAGTTAGCATCTTAAACAAAAATTATTATAGCTTGAATCACATTGATCAACCATCCATATGAAATTTGTGACTTTTTCGTTTGAATATAATTTGAGTGAATCAAAATTAAGTAACAATTGAGTTTCACTCATAATATGTATTCAAAATTGTTAATGTTTTGTGCCCATTAATTTGGCTTCTAAGAAAGGCCCTTTCATGCTTCTACTAGACATAATATTTGCATCCCTTATTAAATATTTTTATAAATTTTTTTTATCATTCAAAATACAATGAAATAAAATTAAGCTCAAAGCCTATGAAATCATTTACTGTTATTGTTTCATCAAAAAGCTTAATCAATAAATGAAATAACTTAAATTCAATCTTAAAATTTGATCAAAATGATTGTTAATGGTTTGTACCTAACAATCTAACTGTAGTAGGACAAGACCTATCTAGAAAACGGAAAGAAAAAATAATTGCTGACAAATGATTTATGACTAAACAATGATGTTGGAAACTAGGATAATGCATACTGTGACAAGGATGATTCATATCATATGGTACACTTTCAGCAAAAAAATAACATCTTTTTTTTTCCTGTTACTTCCTATTTCCACTTTCTTTGTCATCATCAAGACCTGTTGGCTACAGGTCTCATCACAAAAGATTGTCAATTGATTACATTAGTAGAAGGTTTCAAAAATAAACCATATGATTTGGGGTTCTCTCTTGTGCTTTATTTGTTTATTATATTATGCCATCTTGTTGTGATAATTTGCTTTGAGTTTATATATATATATATATATATATATATATATATATATATATATATATATATATAATATAATATAATATAATATAAACCATGCTATCTATATAAGAAAATATGCCTTCTCTGTCAGAATGCTCCTCTTCCATGAGTAGCAGATAATGTACGAATAAAAGACATTAAAAATGATCAATGTTAAACGAATTAAATTAAAATTAGGTTATTACAAACTCTTCTTTATAAATCCTTCGTATAGTCATCAAGCCACAAACATAGCATACCACACTGATCAATATGATGTGAGTGTATCTTTGTTCATCTATCCATCTTTCTTTCTTTTTTGTTTTTTGGTTTTCCTTCTCATGCTATCACTTTTTCTTTACACAAGAAAGATATATAGTAGCTTTTCCATCCAAATCCTTTCTTTGGAAATCTGGTGCTTATACAACCAATACATATTTAAATTATTTTTCTAGCTTGAATTAATATCGAACGATTTAAATGTTGGAGATGCCGAAAATGTCACACGTAGCTTTAGAACTTTTGAAGTCTTCGAGCAACATCGATTATGCTGTGTCTGATTGATCTACGTTACTCCATCAGCCACAACGTCATGGAAACAGTAAATCCACGTAAATTTTAATACATGGCAATGTTTCAACACCAGTGATCTCCATTGTTGTGCCGTGGATCTGATTCAGTTTGGAAACCCTAAGAGAAACAGGATCTATCCCATTGCTGCTGTGTCTTCTCGGTTCAATACCCACCACCGTATCTAGGAAACAATGGCGATCAAAGTTCTTCTTGAGCCATAAGCTTGTGGTCCTAACGCGTGTACTATCACGACGATCTGAAGCAAACAAAGATCATGCTTGTCGGCCTCTTCTCAGCTTTTCTCTTACACTCCATGTTCCACTGTGATGCGAAGAAGATGATGACGCTCTACGACCGGCCTACCCAAAGTGGCCAACGTGCCGCTGTGACTAAACTAATCATGATCCGACCAATATAATACACAAAGCTCGAGCTTAGGCTGAGTCACACGAGATCAAAGCGAAAAGAAAAAGAAGAGGAGGAAGCCATTAATTAAGGGAAGTATGCATGTAAAAGAGTGAGATCCTGGGACATGATTAGATTCAGCAGGATCGCCAACGCTTGGGATGGATGATTGCGAGGGCATGGTGTTCCCAAGGATGCATGTGTCGAGATCCTCCTCCCACCATCTCCCATTCCTTCAACCAACAGAAAAGGCCAGCTTTTGATGGAGTATTAAATCCAAGTAAATCAATGTAACTTCTGTCGGTCCCATTGGTTTGCTAAAGTAGACAGGAATTTTTTCCTCCTCCTTTTATTATTATTTTTACATGGTTGATGTAATGGCAGGACTTGGTTACTTTAATTTGGGTGATTAGTGAGAGCAAACTAATCTATATATTTGTCTGCATCAGCCATATTAAATATAAGGATAAAAAACCTGACCTACCCGCCTATATCGATTGTGGGTACATAGTACTAATACAAATAATAAAACAAGAAACCACAAGAATAATGTCAAGTCCATAGCCCAAGGATATGATTGTTTGTGTAATTTAAGGAGGGGTTTTTTAATCATATTATAGTGGCATCTACTTAGTTGTTTATAGCATCTTTATGATCAGATGGATTCAATAAAAGAAAAAGGAAAACCTTATTAACAGTGGGTTTCCTTTCACTCTGGATGCTATAGAATGTGCCTAGGAGAAAACACATACAACAACACAAAGTTTTCAATCATATTCAAGTTGGATTTTGGATTTATATACATGTAAATATAGGAGGACCTATATCTAATATACTAAAATTAATGGATGAAAATGAGGATTGATATTTAAAATTTCAGGATAATATTTCGATCGGGAAAATGAAGATTGCACACATCCTTGCAAGCCCGAAAACTTACATATATCCTCTTGTCATTTGACTATTAGGGAGCATATGTTCAAAGTTTAATTGTTGTTTTTGATATCTTAGATATCTGATACTTAAGCTATGTAAAGACCCTAATTTGAAATGACTACCTTTATGCCCTTAATAAAGGCGAAGTAATTTTCCTGGCTGGTGAAGATTTCCTACTCCATGTTACCAAGCAACACGTACGTACAGTAGCCTCTTAAAGTATGCATACATAGCCAAGTGGAAGCCAGTCGATCCAAAGGTCAGTGTGTCAATCTGCTTTAGCGAGAGAGAGAGAGAGAGAGAGAGAGAGGTTGTAAAGGCTCCCGGAGCAGCGTATCAGTTGGACTCACACATGGGGTGTAAAGCTCGGAGTTCATTAAAGTCACCGCCAAGTTCCACCAATGAGCTTCTGCGCAGCAGTCACAGGCAGGTGGCGCAACACTATCATTTTGAATAGCACGGTGTTGCTTAGGCCAAAAAGTTGGCTGCTTTGGGCTTAAGCTAATCCAGTGGGGAGGGGGAGAGCGGCATGAGGTGGAAGAATAATGCCATGAGCTCTCCCGTGGGGTCCTCGCCCTTCCTTTTCCCACCCAGCAGCCACCAAACATGACACACACAGTCCTCCAGATGTCGGCCTTGCTTCCCATTCTATCCTCTTCTCAGACACCAGCAAGAGGGAGACTGGAGTCTCTGAAGTCATAAACACACACACACACACACTCAAAGTGGATCTCGTTCTCTTTGTTGAGCTGAACATTTGTAACACCATAAATGCCAGTATTATAAAGTCTTTGCAGAGTCAAAATGGTTTTTAGGCTTATTACTTGGAAGAATTCAGAGGAGACATATACATATTATTAGGTTTTTGATTCATGGGATTGAATATGTCTTTGACATCTTCAACATTGCATTTGCTGTTTGGTGATGTTTGATGATTTTTTTCCTGCACTTCCCAATTAAAGAGTATGATTAATTATGTGCTACATCCCAATTAAAGGCTACAAACTTCACATATATCTCCTAAAATAAATTGTGCATGACAAATACCATGAGTAATTTTCCCGCTTGATGTTGCAGTTCAACTAGAAAGACTGCACCTCAGTTAACTAAAAGAAAAGGTGCCAAATTTAGCATTTGTAGAAGGAAAAGAAATCATATATTTATTATGAAGGATCAAATTTATAAAGAAGGAGAATTTTTCATATGCCATTTGACTTTTTTTTATTTAAATTCGTGTAAATAATAATAAGAATACTTTTATAGCTATAATGTTAACATTTAATGGTTATTATAAAATGTCTAATAATTGGAAAACAAATGTTATTTTCTTTACAAGAAATGACGCTTCTTAATTCTTTCTTGTGTGATTCAATAATAGGAATAGATAAGGTTAATCATAAGGTAATCTTTTTTTTTTTGGAGGAAAAATGGATAATTGATCTTAATTTCTTCCTATACAAAATTTCTTTTAGAAAGATATCCCGGAATTTGAAATATCAATGATTAAGTACTTGGAAATTCCAATTAAATATATGCCAATGCGCATAAATTCCTAATTCAAAAAAAGAAAGAGAAAAAAATCCTACAGAAAAAACTCAAATTCAAATATTAAAGCTTTAGCTTTCGACCTCAAATTCATTCTTTTCTCACACCAAATGGAGTCAAAAGGAAAGAAATAGAAACTCAGGAATCGTACTACTTTTTTCCGGTCGTTTTTGTTTATATTATTATTATTATTATTATTATTATTATTATTTTTCAGAAAAAGAAATTACGTGTTCAAGTAAATATATTCGATTCCCACTCCCGAAACAAGAAAAAGTAAATGTTTTGCCTAATGAATCAATATATTCTCACAATTATGAATCCAAATTGTGGTAGCATTGATTTGCTACCTCTGACATCGATCATGGCTTTACCAGAAGACAAGCAAATTTGGGCATAGCTTTTTGTTGTACTCCAAAACGTTTCCTTGAAATCATTGTCTAAACTATATTCGAAAACGAGGAAACGGGATGTCAGCTGCATTGTTAGACGGACTTTGATCCGATCGAAACGGAAAACGTTTTTGTTAATAGAAACGGGCTGTGTTACGGAGTTCGGCATCACGGGAGGGCGAAGTAGGCATGGACAAAACACTCCTCTCGTCTACGAGCAGCTGTACAGATTGTTGTTCATGCACTCAGCTGCACAGTGGCTGCGGCAGTGAAGTAGTTTGTGGTTACTGTCGTCGTAAAAATCATAGAGAGAGAGAGAAAGGGGGTCTCACGTGTATTTGGAGACACGCCTGCATTAATGCATGCAATTTATACTGATGGAAGTAGCGATATGAGCGCTTTTGTTTCCTTGTGGGGATGTTTGTTCTTTGTCCCAATGGCCTCTCTGTGGTGGGCTCAAGCTGCAACTTATCTCTCTCTCACTGTCTCTCTCTTCTGAAAACGTTTAATTTAATGGAAGTATTTGCAGAATCCTTGCAGCATTACAAGACCGACTCCAACCCCAATAACTGGAACACCATCCTCCCCATAGCCAGCCATAAAATCTGAAGGAAACCTGATAAACCTATAGCTGTTACAAAGCTGTCCCCTTATGTAATCCCAGTGAGTTCCAAACAGACACAACAAAAACAATTTTGAGATAGGCCTTTTCTTCTTCCTCCTCCTGCTCGAGCTGTATTCTCTCTATTTATAACACTCTTTTTATTAGCCTTGTTGTCCTCAAGGAGAACCACTTAGTTCAATCCCCTTCACAGTACGGACAAGAGGTCATATATAGATAGGTTTCAAGCCTCTGACTGGAGGAGGGAGATAAGGAGGAAGTCGCCCAATGTTAGGTTCGCCATCGCCGGCTCCCCCGCCACTTCTGGGTGGCACTACCGTCTCATCGCCCGCTCCGCAACCATTCAGTTCGCCTCACAATGCCACTAACACCAAGAAAAAGCGAAGGCCGGCCGGCACTCCAGGTGAACGATCATATATCTCGATTGAGATTTTACTGTGGTTATTACTATGGATGGGGTGAGGTCACCTTTCTTCGTCTTTGTTTCGCTAACCACCGTCTTTTTTGGGGCTGATTCTGGTGGCGATCAATAGATCCGGACGCGGAGGTGGTATCGCTGTCGCCGAGGACGCTGCTGGAGTCGGACCGGTACGTGTGCGAGATCTGCAACCAGGGGTTTCAGAGGGACCAGAACCTGCAGATGCACCGGCGGCGGCACAAGGTGCCGTGGAAGCTGCTGAAGCGGGAGGCGTCCGAGGTGCGGAAGCGGGTGTTCGTGTGCCCCGAGCCGACCTGCCTGCACCACGACCCGTGCCACGCCCTCGGCGACCTGGTCGGGATCAAGAAGCACTTCCGGCGCAAGCACAGCAGCCACCGGCAGTGGGTCTGCGCCAAGTGCTCCAAGGCCTACGCGGTGCAGTCCGACTACAAGGCCCACCTCAAGACCTGTGGCACCCGCGGCCACTCCTGCGACTGCGGCCGCGTCTTCTCCAGGTGCCGAGAAAGTTCATAAACCGTTTCAAGTTGTTCCTCGATCACCCTCGCAGGAGTTAATCGCTTCCTAGTTTATTTTCTTTTTGTCTTGAACATCCAAGAAGAAGTTCATGATGGATTTCTTTGGGTTGATATGCTAAAAGCAGCTCCTTTTCCAAACACTTCTGGATCCCACTCTATTTCCATGGAGATAGCTATTCTTTTGTTAGGATATTTTGTTCCTTGTGTGCTTGCAGAGCCTCATAGGGTTTCTAAATCTGATCCATGGCAGCACACAATTCCCAACACCAGTGCTGATTTGCCGCTTTCCTCCTACCTATTTCTGGTTGCAGGGCCATTTAACTCCCTTCTCTTGACCATAGCGCCACTAATTTTCATAAACCGGAAGCTCGACTTGTTGTGAACTCCATATATCATCTTCTTGTATCATCCGTATGGTTTTCACATGCTACTCAGATCGAGACGGAAGGCTCAAAATCTTGAATATATGTGTTGCTCGACCCATCTCAGCAACATCATTGATTTTTGTCTCTGTACTTTGACCGCCACAGGGTGGAGAGCTTCATCGAGCACCAAGACACATGCACTGCTGGCCGAGCTCGAGCCGAGCTCCACATGTCCCAGCCGCCGGCATGCTTGTCTACGACGGCTTCCAGCCCGAGTCCATCGAGCGACACCAACTTCAGCCCCACAATGTGGCCCGGCCTAAGAACGCCGAATCCGGCGGCCGCGCTCTTCCTCACCCGGCCGGATCAACCTTCCTCGTCGCAGCAAGATCAGCACCGTACTCAGAACATCGAGCTCCAGCTTCTACCTCCATCCAATAACCAGCAGGCCGCCCTCCCTTCGGCCGTATTATCTCCTATAACTGATGAAGCTAAGGTCACCAAATTGCAACTCTCGCTAGGGCCTGCGGCTCGCCGCGCTCCTAATTCTGAGGACACGCAATTGGCTTCCACAAGACTCAAAGACGAGACGATGGAGCAGCTGAAGCTCGCCATGGCTGAGAAGGCATTGGCCGACGAGGCGAGGCAGCAAGCAAGGAGACAGCTCGAGTTAGCGGAGCGCGAGTTCGAGAACGCCAAGCGGATCCGGCAACAGGCGCAGCTGGAGCTGAATCGAGCTCACGCCATTAGGGAGCGTGCCGTGAAGCAGATCAACTCGACGCTGCTGCAGATCACCTGCTTCGCCTGCAGGCAGCAGTTCCGGGCGAAGCCCGGGATGGCCTCCGAGGAGAATTCTTTCGTCGTGAGCTACATGTCGTCGGTGGTGACCGAGGGTGAAGAAGAGAACGAGGAGCATAACCACCCAGAGAAGGTCTCAAAATCGTAGCTTCCCAGTATTATTTTGGGTTCCAAGTAGCGTTTTCCTTCGTTTCCGGTATTGGGTGATGACTGTAATTAAATTACCTTCAATGTTCAATGTGCACGTCAAGAGTGTTACTGTGACATGCAGTTGTGCTTCTCCTTTCCTAGTTGGATGATGATTACTTTTCCTTTCTCACCGTGATTATTCTATACATGGTTTCCTCCTCAGAAAACTCTATCTGTATTGTGACGAAGGAGGTCAGATGTGTTCATGCAGAGTGGACATGGCCATACGTTGTAACTCTGAAGCTTACTAAATAAATAGAGGAAGGTTGAGCACCGTTTAGGTCGTTATGAGTTGATGATCATCATGGTTCAAGTGAGGTTAAGACAAGAGTGGTTAATGGTAGAATAGCGTGCTTCCTTTCTTCTGTCTCTTTCCGCTCTCCGTCTGATTTGAAAGCCCACCTGCTCCCTTTCGTATTGAGCAAAGGAAATTTACCTTGGTTTCGGTGGGATACTTGCAGGCCACAGGTTCTTAGGATGAACAGTGGCAGGAGGGAGGGGGGGAGCAAGAGCAATAAAAACAGAAGACTGATTGCTGACCCGAATCCACTAGAGATAAAAGTTGAGAGCCAATTAGATAGTGCAGGTTGCAGCAATAGCACTTGTCGCGCAAGAATACAAAGAGAGAGAGAGAGAGAGAGAAGGTGTGTGTTGGTGTGAAGGGTCAGAGCTTCAGTTGGCAAGGTACTTTTTTTCGCTACTGTTGGTCCCTACTCCATTCAAGTAGACAACCTCCCTCCCCCCGCATACAGACACGAGAACAAACACAGACATCATTCATGACGAGAACATCAAATGCCATGGTATTCAGTGCCACCCTCGTCTTTCTCCCCTCTCTCTTTCGTGCGGTTATGTACGCAGGGCTCTGAAAAGGGTGCAGAGGCAACAGTGGAGAAAGAGAGGGATTAAGGAGCGGCAGGGATGGCATTAACGCGCGGAACCAACCTATTGTGGTGATCGAAGGCAAACAAGCAGCAGCTACAGAGGGAGGAGGCCCCCTTGGCGTTGGACCTCGGCCAGTGTGCTCCGCTCTTCAGTATCCACACCGCTACATCATCTCCCTCGCTTTCAATGAACTGTTCTTTTTTCCTGCTTTCTCTTCTTTTTAACCTTTTTATTCTCACTTTTTCTCACCTTGTGTGAGTTTGAGCTTGGCAGCGTGCGTACCTCTGGGTTTGTGTCGCAGGGGAGGAGCCGGCAGGCACTGGCGGTGGGTTCTCGGGCTGTGGCTGTGTGTAGCCTAGCTAGCCTTTTGCTTTGTTTTGCTCCATCTTTTCTTTGTCTCATGAGACGCTTGTACAGTGCAAGGGATTGACACTCTCTTTCACTCTTTTGTGGAGCAGGACTCTCTCTCTCTCTCTCTCTCTCTCTGCCTTGGAAATTTCCCAGTCAAAACAAAAGAGCTTCTCTGTGTTTTGCCTAAGGACTTGCTTGTGGTCGTAGTAATTACTGAGATGGCATTTTGGCTAGGCCACAGTGTTACCGGAGAAGAATGGGTTGAAGTCACCATGGGCTGAGCTTGGGCTACGTGAGTTTAATGGAAGTATACTCGAGTGATCTCAGCTACTATTAAGATTGGGTCACGGCATGGGTACTTAAATCGTGCAGTAGAAGGAGCGACTCAGCGAGTAGAGCACATTGTGAGGCGGTCCTAACTATATCGAATCCTGAATTATGAAGTCATGTACTCCAACATTAAGTTAATGTAAAGTACATAAATCGGGGTTTTCTGAATTATATATATATATATATATATATATATATATATATATTATTACGATAGGATTAATCAATCGAAGTAAATAGAAACTTAGATTTCATTTGAGTTGATGATATGGTCAAATTTTGATTATCAACCCGGTGAAACTAATACGATATGTTTTATTTTTCGAGTGTTAGTGTCTAAAAGATTAAAAAAAATTCTTTGTTGCTGGATCTCGATGAAGACGTCAAACTATTTGATGGATAATGTTAGATGCATACATGAATTTTTAACTAGTAAGTTGTGTTGAGCGTTTTGGACAATGTACATACATGCATTGCTACTTTTATGATGTTCTACCTAAATCATTAGCCAATAAGATTAATTTTTATTCAAACAATCAGAAAATTATCGAGCTATTCTTTTGTGCATGATAAAAGTAGTAATGAGTTTTTTGTAAATTTATTTTTTCTTTTTTAATCGAGCTTTCGTTACCTTCTTATCCAAATTTGTGCGTATATATCACTCATGAATTGTTTACATATTGTTAAAATTTGAAATATATGATTTATATAATTTGATAAAATAAACTTATGATAGAGAATATATAATCATCTAGTCATCATCTGATACACAAGCATCGTATAAGATCTGTGGGAGAAAAAGGACCAAACAGTTTGTCACTCACTTGCCCATACGGATATGAGAGTCTAAAGGATGATTTCGAATGACTTACCAATAAAATAAAATAAAAATCATTATGATAATCTTCATTCCTGAACTTATTACTGATTCTCCCTAAAAATAATAATATCTATATTCCTACTTGATAGGGGTAAAAAAACTGACCTGACATAACACCCCGGATTTGACGTAATACATCCTCCCACGTCGAACACCCTGTGCGGCACACTGCCCCAGAACGAACGTTAATGACGACACGACATGCGCCCACACCTACCGTACCCAACCCCCTCGGCTGACCGATGCTCCCCTCACCCTGCCGAAGCTCGGCTCTCCGCGCAACGCCCGCGACAACAACAGACGCCATCAGAGGTACGACCCTCCTCCTGCAGGATGGCCCATCAGGTAACATCAAACCCCTTGTATAAATACCCCCCGGCTCCCAACCGAAAAGGGGGGGAAGGGAATCGATCTCTCAATACTATACTTCTCCCCACTGACTTAATCGACGGAGGGGTCGGGCCGAGCTACCGACCCGAGCTGTGTGCAGGCACTCGACCGCTGTTAAGCCTGCTCGACAAGGTGGAATTTCCCAGCGAGATCCCCCGCATCCGCCGCCTCGGGACTTCAAAGGGAGTCACGTCTGATCCGAGTCATTTGGAGCCCTGAACCAGCCGCGTCGACCCCGAAGTCACGGCTAAAAAGTTACTTACCGTAACAGATTGGCGCTAGAAGGAGGGCCGACATCCAAATGTCAGGCGACCAGCGAAGCCACCTCGGCGGATCCTCAAATGCGGAGCTCCCCACCTTAGGGGAACGGCGTGATGAAACCCACGACGAACGCCCCGCAGCGGTATCAAAACGCTACTGGCGACTGTTCAACGACCCGGGCTTGTCGCCCCCCGGCGGTTAACCCGTCGACCCGTCGCAAGTGTCACCCGAGGCCTTTCATGACCTCGCCCACCAGGTCCGAGCTTTGACAAGCATGGTGCAGACTATCGTCTCCCAGCGAACCTCTCCGCATGCAGCGCCGCCTTCGTAGCAACAGGAGCCCCCCGCCCGGACCCACGTGCCACTCCCAGAGCTTCCTGGCTCGCCTCGAAACCCCACAACTCGTCCTGGGAGCCGGGAAGCAGAGGACACGGTGAGCCGTCCCGAACCTGAGGCTCCAATTGCCGATTCGACGAACACTCTACGAGCTCAGCTGCGCCTCGTCAGTCAAAGGCTTGACGAGGTACAACAGGAAGTTCGTAAGTCAAAGGGAGAGCTCGGGGACGGACGGACACCAAAGATCTCCGTTCATCCTCGAGATACAGGTCCAGGCGATCCCGCCGCACTTCCGCCTCCCCTCACTGGATGCGTATGATGGCGCAGCCGACCCGGCGGATCACGTGGCTGCTTTTCAGGCCCAGATGGCGCTATTCGGGACTTCAGACGCCCTGATGTGCAGGGCGTTCCCGACGACTCTGCGGGGACTAGCCCGCGCGTGGTACAACGGCCTGAAGCCAGGGACCATCGCCTCCTTCGACCAACTCGCCAAGGATTTCGAGCTTAACTTCCTGGCATACGCCCGACCAAAGCCGTCCATGGCGTTGCTCTTGGGGCTCAACCAGAAGGAGGATGAGCCCCTCTCCCACTTTGTGAACCGATTTACAACACAAATCCGTGGATTATCGGATGCTCACCCCTCTCTCTTGATGCAGGCCTTCATGACTGGCCTGCGGCCCTCCAGGTTCTTCTGGTCGCTCGTGGAGCGGCCTCCCGTCGCGGTCCCCAAGATGCTCCAACGTGCTAGTCAGTTTATCGCCGCGGAAACCTGGATGACTGGAAAGCGGGAGGAGCACAAAAAGGTAAAGTCAGAACCGCCCCGACAGCAACAACCTACCGCCTCCCGGCAAAAGTTGGACAGACCTAACCCGATGCCTCCTCTTCCCGCCTTGAATTCTTCCCGGACTGAAATATTCCTACACGAGAGAGGGAATGGGCTGCTCAGGGACCCTCACCCGATGAAGAACCCGCGGGAGCTCGTAGACCGTTCAAAGTATTGCCGATTCCATCGATAACACGGGCACGACACTAAGCAGTGCTGCGAGTTGAAGAGACAAATCGAGGAGCTCGTCCTCAGAGGTCATCTCGGCCAGTACCTCCGGCCGAACAAGGAGCAGTCACCTCGCCCAAAGGGCCCTGTCGAGCGACACATCGATGTCATAGCCGGAGGCCCCGCATCCGGAGGAAGTTCCATGTTGGGCAGAAAGGCGTACGTCCGGTCCGCTCCCGACGAAGCCTCGGGACACGAGCCCGAGCCCGAGATCACCTTCCCAACCGGAGCTGCTGAGCGACCCAACCACGACGACGCCTTGGTAATATCGGCCAGGGTAGCCAACGCGCAAATGAGGAGAATCATGGTCGACACAGGAAGCTCGGCCAACATACTCTACTTCGGTGCCTTCCAGAAGCTGGGCCTGGCCAGGGAAAATTTAAGCCCGATTTGCTCGGCGCTCACCGGCTTCACGGGAGATTCAATATCGCCCCTGGGAGCCATTACCTTGCCTCTGACTGTAGGGACCTCGCCGAGATCGAATACCGTAATGACCACTTTCCTGGTGGTCGACCTTCCCACCGCTTACAATGCCATACTCGGTCGACCGACCCTCAACAAAGTCAGAGCCATCGTCTCGACCTACTACCGGACCGTCAAATTCCCGACTCGCGAGGGGGTCGGGGAAGTCACCGGAAGCCCTCGAGAGTCCAGGCGCTGCTACCTTACCTCTGTCTCATTGGGCAAGAGAACCAGGGCCGAGGCGCCCCTGGAAGATCCGCGGGAAGCGAAGAAACTGGCTCCTCACCCCGAGCCGAGGGATCCACTGTTGACGTTCGTTTGTAGGAAGCGCGGCCGAACCAAACAGATAGGGTCGGATCGAAACTACCCGAACGGGAACGGGAACAGCTCGTCGGTCTTCTGCAGGAAAATGCCGACATCTTCGCCTGGTCCCCATCGGACATGGGGGGGTTCGACCCAGTGGTCGCGGAGCATCATCTCAATATCCCACCTGACGCTCGCCTAGTGAAGCAAAAGCCCCGGCGCCACGCCCCTGACCGACAACGCGCCATATAAGAGGAGGTGGACCGACTCTTAGCGGCAAGCTTCATAGAAGAAGCAAAGTATCCTCAGTGGTTGTCCAATGTAGTTCTCGTGAAAAAACACAATGGAAGCTGGAGGATGTGCGTTGACTACACTAGTCTCAACAGTGCGTGTCCTAAAGACTGCTATCCCCTTCCGAAGATTGACCAGCTAGTCGACGCGACGACAGGGCACGCACGCCTCTCTTTAATGGACGCCTATTCAGGGTACAACCAGATCAGGATGGCACCCGAAGACAGAGAACATACGGCTTTCCTCATCGATCAAGGGATATACTTCTACAAGGTCATGCTGTTCGGGTTAAAAAATGCCGGGGCCACATAACAGAGGACGGTAAACAAGATGTTTGCCCACCAAATCGGCAGAAACATGGAAGTCTACGTGGACGACATGATTGTGAAAAGCCGAGAGGCCGGAACGCACCTTGCCGACCTGGCCGAGGCCTTCGCCATGCTGCGCAAGTTCAGCATGCGGCTCAACCCCACAAAGTGCGCTTTCGGTGTCACCTCCGGGAAGTTCCTAGGATTCATTGTACACCAGAGAGGAATCGATGCCGACCCGGAGAAGGTACAGGCAATAATCGATATGCAGTCCCCCCAGACGGTTAAGGACCTACAGCGATTCAACGGAAGACTTGTCGCCCTGTCCCGCTTCCTCGCCCGATCGAGCGATCGCTGCGTCCCATTCTTCAAGGCGCTAAAAAACCCGAAGAATTTCCAATGGACATCGGAATGCGAGGAGGCTTTAAAGCAGATAAAGCAGCACCTGGCCAGCCTCCCTCGGCTCGCCTCTATCTCCCCCGGCGAGAAGTTGGGACTCTACCTAGTAGCCTCCCCGCATGCGGTCAGCTCCGTCCTTGTCAAGGAAAGCTCCGGCCCGCATCTCCCGATCTACTATGTTAGCCACGTCCTGAGTGGACCTGAAGAGCGCTACCCGTCGATAGAAAAACTTGCACTCGCCCTGGTGCTCTCGGCTCGGAAGTTGCGCCCTTACTTCCAAGCGCACCCGGTGGAAGTCATCACCGACCAGCCTCTCCGGCAGGTCTTAACAAAATTCGATGTTGCAGGTCGACTCCTTCGATGGGCGGTGGAGCTCGGTGAACATGATATCAGTTACGTACCCAGGACCGCCATGAAGGCCAAGGCGGTAGCCGACTTCGTCGCGGAGTTAGCTCCGATGGACAGAGATCCCGAGCAAACCCCCGAGGCTTGGATCCTACACGTGGACGGCTCGGCCAACTCGAGGGGTGCCGGAGCGGGGCTGGTCCTCCTCGCCCTGACGGACGCTCGTTCGAGCGTTCCCTCCACTTCAGGTTTAAAGCCACTAATAACGAGGCGGAATACGAGGCACTCCTAGCGCGATTGAGGCTGGCCCTCGAGATGCAGGTGGACGCAATACACGTCCTCACCGACTCGCAACTTGTGGCCAAACAGCTCAGCGGTGCATATGAAGCTCGGGACGCAACCATGGCCAAATACTTGGCACGGGTAAGAGACCTAACTGCGAGATTCCCTTACTTTACATTGTCTAATGTTCCGAGGGAGGAAAACGAGCGAGCCGATGCGCTCGCTAAGCTGGCGTCAAGACAAACTCCTGAAGCGTGGCCAGAGATTGAGGAGCTCCCCGCTCGCGCCATCGAAGTAGCGACTATGGCCCCAAGCGGTGCGCCGACCACGTGGGTGCAAGAGTTGCTGCGCTTCAAGCGGGATGGAACTCTCCCCCTCGAAGAAGTCGCGGCTCAGCGTCTGTGCCGCACACACGCGTGGTACGCCGAGGAGAGTGGTCGGCTTTACAAATGGTCATTCACCCATCCCCTCCTACGATGCTTGTAGCCTAACGAAGCACGAACAGTCCTGGCCGAAACTCACGAGGGGGTCTACGACGAACACATCGGCGGACGAACCTTGGCGCACAAGATACTCCGCCAAGGCTACTACTGGCCAACCATGTGTCGAGATGTGAAAGCCTACGTGCAACGGTGCGGTTCGTGCCAGCACCACGCCCGCGCACCCCGACAACCCTCGGTCCCGCTCTGCCCCATCGACTACACATGGTCGTTTGCCCAGTGGGGGCTGGACCTCCTCGGTCCCTTCCCACCGGCTTCTGGACAGCGGAAGTACATAATTGTAGGAGTAGACTACTTCACAAAGTGGGTCGAGGCTGAGCCACTGACGACGATCACGGAACATCAGATGGAGAAATTCGTGTGGAAGAACCTGGTAACTCGGTTCGGGTTGCCCAGGGCCATTATCACCGACAACGGACCTCAGTTTGCAGGCACAAGGTACCGGGAATTCTGCGCCGGTCATGGCATTCAACTAAGGTTCAGCTCGGTGGCCCACCCTCAGACGAACGGGTTGGCCGAGGTAACCAACCGGTCCATCTTGGATGGCCTCAAAAGAAGAGTGTCTGCGGCCCGATCGACCTGGACGGACGTGCTCCCTAGTGTGTTATGGTCGCTGCGCACCACTCCCAAGACTACGACCGGAGAATCCCCGTACAGCTTGACGTTCGGAACCGAGGCCATCCTACCACCCGAGATGGCTATCGCCACGCTTCGGACGAGGAAGCCTCGAACCAGGGACTTCGCGCCAGCCTCGACATGCTCGAGGAGCAACGCGTCGACGCGCACCTGAAGGCCCTCTCTCACCAGAGAGTCGTCGCCAGGGTCTACAACAGAAAGGTACGACCCCGCCGATCAATTTAGGCGCTCTAGTCCTACGAAGGGCCGAGGTCAGCGACCCGACCCGAACGAGGGGGAAGCTGGCCCCCAAGTGGGAGGGACCATATCGGGTCACCGGCGTGGTCCGACCGGGTACGTATCGGCTCACAGCGATGGACGGTTCCTCCTTGCCGAGAACGTGGAACATCCAGAACCTTAAAAAGTTCTTTGTCTGAGGTCAATACCCGTGTTAACATCTCCCAAGTCGAAGCTGTGCAATTTTTGAAGCTCGAAGACATACGGGGAAAGGACCTTTATTTCTGAAGCACGGGATTACAACTGCGACCTGACCCGAAGACTACAAAAGTTACAAGCTAAAACGGCTCGGCTGAGCCGACTTCAAGCCTGCGCTAAGCCATCGGGGCCCCCGACGCTATCGTCGAAAGGAACCTCCTCCGGCATGTCTATGTCCAAGTCCTCGGGGTGCGAGGTAAAAGGATCCGCCTCGACCCCCAACCCGGGATGGCACGTCCGGAATCGGCCCAGGGCTATCCGGTACCCGTACTCGTAGGTTACCTTCCCTGACCGAACCAGTCCGAGTTGGAAGCCAGGGGATTGCTTGTAGGCTTCGATTATTTCCCTCTCCTTCTCCGGCCGCCGCTCCCGCTCAGCCGCCAGGGCTTCCGAGGCCCCCTTCGCGTCGGCCAAAGCCCCCTCCAACCGCTGGGTAAGGGCGGCCGCCTCGCCTCGAGCCAGGCAAGCCTCGGACTGCGCCCCCTCCAGGAGCCTTCGGAGGTTGTCTTTCTCCTCCTCAGCTGCCTTCGCCTCGGACCATAGGCGAAGGACCTCAGCCTCGGTCGCCCCTGCCTCAGACCGAAGACGCGTCACCTCCGCTTCAAGCTCCGAGGAGCGCTGCTCGGCTGCCACGACCGCCTCAGGAGCTGCCCCCGCACGAACCTCCTCAAGCTACCTGCGTAGCTCGGCGTTGCGATCGCACAAAATACCGAAGGCCCGGCCCGAGTCGCGAACACGATCTGCCAACGCCATAGCGTAGTGCTGACCCTGCAGGAGGAAAAGTCAGAACCCTCGGTTGCGTCATGGGTCGGAAGCCAACAGCGGAGCACTTACCCACAGCAGCGACTTCACGGATTTACCGAGCAGGACGTCCAACGGCAGAGTATACATTTCGCGAGCCAGGTCGGGATGCAGCCCCCCTCGGATGAACGCAGTCGCGGTCTACGCATCGGCCCACACCCGGGTCCCGCGGGTCAGCCCCCCCCAGCGGGCTACCAACCGGTCAGAGGGTTGGCCTTCGGAAAGCTCGCCCATCAGGCGTGCTTGGTAGAAGTCGTTCGGCGGCCCCACGGGCTGACGGCACAAGTCCCGGATCGAGGGCTCCCGCGGCGCCTTCCCCGCCTCATTGCTCGGGCCTGCCTCGCCCCGACCTCGCCCTCGCTTGTCGTGCGAGCCCGACTCCGCCGCCCCCACGCTCTGCTGAGCCTGCGGGGGAGTCGGTTTCTTCGAAGCACTGACCTTGGCCTTCTTCCGAGGGCGGGCATCCTCGAGCTCCACTGGCGCCTCTCTTGTGCCGGCGCCCAGGCCGACCTGACGCCGTGGAGATGCTGCGGACGGGGCGCGTCCTCCGCGCACTGCAGCAAGGTTCACCATCTCTGTGAAAACACATCGGCCTCGGTGAGCACCCCGAAAGAGGAAAATAAAACATGAGTGCCTACCGCCACCTTCTCAAGGCATACCTCGAGGTACCGGGCTCAAGCCCACCTCGACCAACCACGCCTCGGTCATCTTTCGGATGACTCTGGAAGACGGGAGGATCTCCTTCAATCTTCGAAGGGCTCGGAGCTCCCCCTCATCCAAGGACGGGGCAATTTTATCAACTGCGCGCGCCGCCCACCGGAGCCCGAAGCTCCAACTCTCCGGATGGCAGACATAGAAGAAGCGCTCCTTCCACCCCTTGTTGCTGGAAGGAGCCCCGCTGACCCGGAAACCAGGTCGGGCGGACAAGTAATAGCCCCCCGACCCCTTGGACAGGCGAAAACAGGAAAGAAAAAGGGACCGGCTCGGGGTGATTCGGGCGTAGTAGCATTCCCCGAGGAACGCCACCAAGTAGCGCCAAGAATTCGGCGCCATCTGAGAAGGAGAAATGCGCCACCACGCGACACAGGAGGTTATGACCGGGTAGAACGGTAGGCGTAGTCCGGCTTCGAAGGCATCTACGGTTAGGGCAAAGCCCCTAGGAATGGGATCGTACGCCCGCTGCCCCGGCTCAGGGGCAAGGAGCGTGAACTCCGTCGGGATACCATAACGGTCCCGAAGGAGGTCCAGCGATGACTCGCTCACGGTGGAGTCGAGGTCGTGTGGCCACGTCAGCGATTCAAGGGCTTTGGTGGCCCGTTCCTCGGACGACGAGCGGGGGCTCGCCAACGCCACCTCCTCACCGGCGACACCGGAAAGAGGCGGCGAAGAAGGAGACGACGACGGAGGGGAAGCCATCCTTACCGAGCTTTTGGGAAGGCAGGGCGACTGAAGAGTGCTAGGCTAAGTCACCCAAAGAGGGGGTTGAAGCGAATGCAGGTACCAGGAAGTGAAAAAGACCGACGGATCGCTATTTATAGCCTATTTCCCGCCGAAGCGGCGACCCTTCCCCTCCTGAGATGTGCTGCGAAGACACAAAAGCCACATCGCCATAACTTCGGCTGGCACGATTCTTAATCACAGCGCGGTGCGAAGTACGGAGCCCCTAATCATATCAACCTCGAAAACCGACGACGCCCAAAAGGCGTGGCCCTTTGATCTTCCCTAGGCAAAAGGCAACTCGGCTGCCCGCGTCCGCACAATGGTCAAAACGACCAAACACTGATCAAAAGCCAAGTATCGCCTCGGTCGTGTTACGCCCGAGTCCATCACCTCGGTTACAGCCTACCTGCACCAAGCGCCTCGGTCGAATCTCTGCCGAGACTCATCACGGCGCGGCCCAACCACCTGCCGTGTTCCTCAGCTGTGTGGTGCTCGAGGCCGCGTCCTCGCGTCCTGCCCACTTGGTCGTGTTACTCGGCCCTCGGCTTTACGCCATCCCGAGCCACACCTACGCGGTCACCCCGCCTGCGTTGTGCTCCTCGGCCCTCGGCTTTACACCATCCCGAGCCACACCTGCGCGGTCACCCCACCTGCGTCGTGCTCCTCGGCCCTCGGCTTTACGCCATCCTGAGCCACACCTGCGCGGTCACCCCGCCTACGTCGTGCTCCTCGGCCCTCGGCTTTACGCCATCCCGAGCCACACCTGCGCGGTCACCCCGCCTGCGTTGTGCTCCTCGGCCCTCGGCTTTACGCCATCCTGAGCTACACCTGCGCGGTCACCCCGCCTGCGTTGTGCTCCTCGGCCCTCGGCTTTACGCCATCTCGAGCCACACCTGCGCGGTCACCCCGCCTGCGTTGTGCTCCTCTGCCCTCGACTCTCGATCCTCATCGGCTCTATTGGCCCCGAGTCCAACCCTGCTCGGCCTCCCGATAGAGTTGCGTGTCTCGGCCTAGCGCTGCTCAAGAAGCGTTCACGCGACCGATCCGTCTACGGCACGCCTCTCAGACCCACACGAATAACATGCCTGGAGCAGGAAGCTATGCATCAGACTCCCCACATGCAAAACTGACGCATAGCTCCTTTCGGATGGGGCATATGATAGGGGTAAAAAACTGACCTGACATAACACCCCGGATTTGACGTAATACATCCCCCCACGTCGAACACCCTGTGCGGCACACTGCCCCAGAACGAACGTTAATGACGACACGACATGCGCCCACACCCACCGTACCCAACCCCCTCGGCAGACCGACGCTCCCCTCACCCTACCGAAGCTCGGCTCTCCGCGCAACGCCTGCGACGACGACAGACGCCATCAGAGGTACGACCCTCCTCCTGTAGGATGGCCCATCAGGTAACATCAAACCCCTTGTATAAATACCCCCCGGCTCCCAACAGAAAAGGGGGGGGAAGGGAATCAATCTCTCAATACTATACTTCTCCCCACTAACTTGATCGTCGGAGGGGTCGGGCCGAGCTACCGACCCGACCTGTGTGCAGGCACCCGACCGCTGTTAAGCCTGCTCGACAAGGTGGAATTTCCCAGCGAGATCCCCCGCATCCGTCGCCCCGGGACTTCAAAGGGAGTCACGTCTGATCCGAATCATTTGGAGCCCTGAACCAGCCGCGTCGACCCCGAAGTCACGGCTAAAAAGTTACTTACCGTAACACTACTATTTATATTTTTATTTAATCTAGAAAAAAGGACTAATATGAATCAATTATCATTAATTTATTTCAAATCAAAAGTTACTTACGGTAACATCAATGATTCAAATTTATCTCAACACAAGTGATCGTGGCATCGCCATGTGCAGGACAACAAGGAGATGACCGGGAAAGGAAACCGGAATCTGGAGCCTAAGGAACTCCGTCGGCAACTTGTAGATTGGGAGTCGGCTGTTTATTTATTGCTTCTTTGGGAGTCGGCTAAGTGTTTGCGAAAATGTCTAACGCGTTGCCGACACGCCGAACCATGTGGTCGCTTTGGGTCCACGCAGCGATCACCATTCAATAAAAAAACATTTTCTAACGGATACAAATTGGAAATCACGAAAGCCAAAAGTGTTTCTCAGAGTTATATCACAACCCCCTATAAATAAATAAATAAATAAAGAATTCCGGCCTATCGGAGTATGTTTTCTGAGAACAAAATGATGTAGAAAACACGGTCCTTTTTGGTGATCCGCCAGGCTGGATGTTTCCCAAATAAAGATACCACCACTTAAAACAATTGATCCATTCTTCTGTCCGGCCATCGTTCCGTTCTCTTTCGTCTTTCGAGCTTTCGTGCCACCCACGTTGTCTCACCGCAATCTCCTTGCTTTTGTTCTCCTCGCCTTGCCAAGACGTACGGCAGGAAATTCTCGAGCAAAATCTTACCTTTTTGGCGATAAGAAGGTTCCCGGCACCATGACGTCGACGAGGCAATGGTGGCGCCGCGCGACGGCGGTTGCCAAGGACAAGTGGAGCATCTGCGTGACGAGGGCGATGGGCGCCCGCCACCTCTACCGCCGGAGCCCGGAGATGGAGGCGGCGGTGATCCGGGCCACCAGCCATGACGAGCGATCGGTGGATTACAAGAACGCGGGGCGTGTCTTCGCGTGGGCCCGGGCCGCCCCGTCCTCGCTCCTCGCGTCCCTGATGTGGACGGTGGCCCGCCGCGCCTCCCGCACGCGCTCCTGGCCCGTCGCCCTCAAATGCCTCCTCCTCGCCCACGGCCTCATCCTCTGCTCCCATGACGCGCCCCCTGCCGCTCGCGTCGGCCGCCTCCCCTTCGACCTCTCCGACTTCCACGACCGCTACTCCGACTCCCCTGGCTTCTCCGCGTTCATCCGAGCGTACTTTCGCTTCCTCGACCACCGCTCCCTCCTCCCCGCCCTGAAAGGCTCGGCATCCGCCTCCCCCCTCTCGGAAACTGAGGAGGACCGGGACGGCAACGGCGACGACGACCTCGAGAGGCTCGAGAGCCTACAGCTCCTCCTCGACCTCCTGATGCAGATCCGGCCCTACGCCGACGGCATGGAGGTGGAGCTCGTCCTGGAGGCCATGGACTGCGCGGTGATCGAGATCTTCGATGTCTACAGCGGCATCTGCAGCGGCATCGCTCACTTCCTCGTCGGCGTCCTCGGCCCCGACCCGGCGAAACCCGAGGCAACAACGGAGGCCATGAAGCGGAGGCGGGCGGCGGGAATGCAGGTCCTGCGGCGAGCGAGGGCGCAGAGCGCGCAGCTCTCGGCCTACTTCGAACTCTGCCGTGCCCTGGGCGTGCTCAACGCCGCGGAGCTCCCGCCGGTGGAGGGAATTCCCGAGCAGGACATGGACGACATCGAGAGGATGATGCTGTGCATCACTCAGGGAAGCGACGACGAGGCAGAGGAAAGGAACAGGAAGACGCCTGAGGGGGGTTCGATGACGGTGACCGCCGATGAGTGGGTGGTGTTCGAGGACGAGAACCATTCCGTCAACTCGATCCTCGACTTCCCGGACCAAATCTCACCGTCCAAGCTGTGGGCCCCGGTGGAGAAACCCGGCCCTACTGTCGCGAATGGCAATCTCAGAGACCTGATCTCACTGTAGTTACACAAATGCCATTCGTTCGTTTCTTGGGAGGTTTAGTCGCTTAATTAACGTCGCTTAATACTTGCATTCCGACCGAATTAGCTGAGCGAATATTTGCCCAGAAACGCGTTGCGAGGGGGTTCCCGAATAAAGGCACGAATTACGGACGTGGCGTCCATATAAACTACGATTCGTGCCTCAAATTGTTGTTCCTTATCACCTTGCTCTTTTCTTGTATATAAAGCATTCGCTATGGAGACCGAAAATTCTGACGTTAGAAAGTGCGTATAGCTCTAATAATTTAGAGGAATATTAATATTCTTTCTGCGTGAGTCATCCAACATGTTCTTCCTTATCATCTTACCCTTAATAAACAGGAAAACATCTTCGATATTGTAGAGAATATATTGGTGATACGCTAATTGCATGAAATAAACTGGAATGCTCCATTTCTATTTCTTGAGAACATTTCTACAAGAAATTGGAATTCTAAATCAATCTCGATCGGTTCAGCTTCTCCTTCGCTTAGCACCTGGCATGCGAGAGAGCTTTGATGAACGAACACACTTGATTTCCTAGGATTGCTCCTTTAGAGCTCGTCATGTTAGGTTGAACTGATTGAGAGAACACTGGACAGCCAGCAGATTTAAGAATGACTCTCCACATTACATATTAAACTGACACATTTGTTTGCGGAGAAGGATCAAAGGATGATAATTCAGCACAAGTATATGCTTTGTTGCACATGTCTATGAAATACTTGTTCAGAATTCCTTCATGAATAAAAAGATAGAAAAGAATGATTCTCCACTCTTTAGAAACAAAGTTGTGAAGGCCAAATAAAATAAAAAATAAAGAGAAAACAGAGAATTCATCCGATAAACAATAGTTTACAGAATTATTCACCTCCGTATTGTCATGGACTTAGTTGATTTTGCCTAAGTCGTGCGGCACCCTTGCGTGTCCGTCCGCAAATGTCAGCCTCCCCGAAGCATCCCATTGTTCCTTAGGACCAACAAAACAGAGAACAGGTTAGAGAAAACACTTCAATCGGGATCCACAAGCAAACATCTCCGAAAAACACTTCATAGATAATGCAAATTACAAACATACTTTACAAGCTCTGACAGTGGCACAACAAAGGGTAAAATGGTCCATTACAGACCGAAAATCTCTCGCACGTGTCCATATGACACAACCTTTACTTACAAGCCTAAAGAGGTTACCAACCCAACTAAAGTGGGACTATTAAGCCTTCAGCCGCCCCTCTACCTGCTGTACAAGGCATGAACATGTCAAACGACACAGACATGTATAAGCATTACATCGAACACCTTGTTTAGAAGTTTGTCCGTGACATCCTGGCTCCCAGCTACTCTCCGCTACTGTTTTTTAGTAGTCGAACCTTTTGATCCGCCATGCTGCTTCAACTCACCAATGACTCTGACTCTGGTGTGGGGTTGGCTGAGTTGTGTTGATCTTTGTTGATTCCTGCGGATCCCCCAGATGAAGGAAAAGACCATTCTTACTGCGCCAGTTTCTCAAATTCCTCATGCTGCTTGAATTGGGTGGATGCTTGTTGGAGCTTTAACGAGCATCGTCTCGCAAACTTCTGAAGTTTTGGGTCCTTCCTCCACAAAATTTGCTCATTGACTCTTCTTTCACTTAGTTGTCACATCCAAGTAGGTTCACATCACTTCCGCTTTCGATTGGCATTTCGTTGGGAAATAAAGCGGACAATCTACTCTCAGTAGCACTGATCACCGTTGGTGAGGATTTGACAACTATTGTCTTCCATTATCTTCGAAGGGTCTTTGAACTTATGCAGAGCTCCTCCGCTGGATAGATAAGAGAATTGGGGTACTCGGTTTCGCCCATTCTCTTAAGAGTTGAGAAGGCAAAGGTTACTTGACTTCGCCCGCCTCCTCGAGGTTGTACTCCATGCATCGAGCTGGTTACTGGCTTTCGCCTGCTCTTTGCTCACACTTCTGAAGCACTTGAAGTGTTTGCACTCCTTGCGTTGAGTTAGTTAATGTGATTCACCTTCTCAATCTCATAGGTTTGGTCGCCTCTGGGATTGTACCGTCTTCTCCATCAATTCTGCCGCCTACTCCACTGAGTAGCAAAGGTACAGCACCACGTACTACCTGCTTCGTTCCTTGGTTATGCACTCTTGCATGACCCGAAGTCCTTCACTTTCGGCTATCTTGATGAGAAGCTCCTTGACACCGGTCTTACGAAGTTCCTCGGCCTCTGCCCTTCAGCTTTATCTCGGTACTTGGAGATTGCCTCTGCATGCTCCACCTCTTCAGCCCCTTTCATGACCAAGCGCTCTCCCTCCATGAGAGCAAGGGATCAATGACTTTCACGGAAGTCCCGCCTCTGCGGTACCATGGCGTTGCCATGCCCATGGCCCTACTCCCGAAGTCCACCGACTTCACTGTATTTTGTACACCATTGTCTGGATCCTGGGCCTCTGCCCCTACCAGCACAATCTCTGCTGCACACCGCTTCCTTCATGGCAACTTGAATGGCAACACTGTGGCATATTCTTCAAGAGTACCCGCCTCTGCGTCCTCTTGCCCCGTGCTAAGGCCTTCTAAACCCAACTTCGCCTCCGCAAATTGAGTTGCCTTAGTCCCTCCATCAAATGCTCCTCCGAGATAAGGTGCATGTGCCCAGAAGCTCCCTTCATCTTTGGCACCATGCAAGATGAGTCCACTCTGTCAGAATGAAGGACTCATGGAACAACATGATCTTGCTCTTGCCTCTACAAGAGTTCATGTCCTTGACCTCTATCTAAGGAAAGCACTGTGCCTCTGCTCAATGTTCCAACTTCTCTGCTGGCTCCCTTCATGCGGCTTGGGTACTTCGCCAAGTTACACCCAAGTTGCTCCGCTCATCGTTTTTGCATTGAGTCGATGGTGGCCCTCATGCCCACCATTCCATGGGTCAGCCCTCCCTTGAGTTCGATCTCCACATCGACTCCAAGTGTGCCTTCATTTAAGTTGCTTTAGGTCGCTCCCCCACTTGATCTCGCAATGCACCCACCAATGCATTCTCTCAAGCGAGATCATGCGACGACTCCTCGCCGCTTGCTCAGTCCATCGAGCTTCGTGGAGTTGTTATTTGTTGAGGTACTCCTCTTCAACATGTGAGGTCCGTCTCACATGATTCTCCCTCTGGAGAGCCGGGACTTATCCCTCCTGGATAACTGTCCCATTGGAGCAACATCTCTCTTCGTTTCGGAGACCACCATCCCCTTGGACTACTCCGATCTGCTGAACAAACTGTGCATTGTTCTGCCTCCTGCAAACGCACTTGCTAGATTGCGACTCCCCGTCAATACAGCCCCCACTACACCACTCAAGGCCTAGCAACATGCTGAACTCGCTGCACCCTTCAGCCTCCTACAGACGTATCCTTCACATGCCGAAGAGAAAGTTTCAATGCTCCATGGCGCCGAGTCTCGGTCGCCTAGGGATGGCCGCGAACACTCCATCGTCCGCATACAAGCCCATGCATAAGTACCGAATTCTTTGAGTTAGCAATTCCCCTCACCTCTGTGAGCTTTGCACAACTCTTTCGATCGCTGAACAACTCATTCCACCTTGCATTGTCTCATTCTTGCCAAGCGCCTCGCTTGCCTAGAGCACCATCAAGTATTGTTGTCAACGTTGAACCGTAGCTCAAACTCAGCCATCCCAACCTTTGTGCTCTCCGCATTCTTCCAAGCTTGTCTGTTCTCGTGGTGCCTCTTGCGCGAAGGGTTAGCCATTCCTCTGAATGCCAATGTCAGATGCCCGCTCCTCCGAGCGACTCCTTTTCCCTACATCTCCATGCCCGTTTTCCCCCAAACGGTCGCGCGTGTGCTGACTGCCCTCAACGCAGCCCTGCTAGGTCCCCCACGTTTGCATGCTAAGTGTTTCTATGAGTGCTTGTCCCGCTCTGATACCATCTGTCACGGACTTAGCTGGTTTTGCCTAAGTCGTGCGGCACCCTTGCGTGTCCGTCTGCAAAGGTTAGCCTCCCCGAAGCATCCCATTGTCCCTTAGGACCAACAAAAGAGAGAACGGGTTAGAGAGAACGCCTCAATCGGGATCCACAAGCAAACATCTCCGAAAAACACTTCATAGACAATGCAAATTACAAACAAACTTTACAAGCTCTGAACAGTGGCACAACAAAGGGTAAAATGATCCATTATAGACTGAAAATCTCTCGTACGTGTCCACATGATACAACCTTTATTTACAAGCCTAAAGAGGCCACAAACCCAACTAAAGTGGAACTATTAAGCCTTCAGCCGCCCCTCTACCTGTTGTACAAGGCATGAACATGCCAAATGACACGGACATGTATAAGCATTACATCGAACACCTTGTTTAGAAGTTTGTTCGTGACAAGGAGGCGCATTGTAGATGGAGCAGAAGATTGAAGACTCAGCGAAAGCGAGGAGTTGCAGTGTCGACAAAGGCTTCAACGAGGACGTCGAAGGAATAAGTGGGGGAGAATGTCACGGACAAACTTCTAAACAAGGTGTTCGATGTAATGCTTATATATGTCCGTGTCGTTTGACATGTTCATGCCTTGTACAATAGGTAGAGGGGCGGCTGAAGGCTTAATAGTCCCACTTTAGTTGGGTTGGTGGCCTCTTTAGGCTTGTAAATAAATGTTGTGTCATGTGGACACATGCGAGAGATTTTCGGTCTGTAATGGACCATTTTACCCTTTGTTGTGCCACTGTTCAGAGCTTGTAAAGTCTGTTTGTAATTTGCATTGTCTATGAAGTGTTTTTCGGAGATGTTTGCTTATGGATCCCGATTGAGGTGTTCTCTCTAACCCGTTCTCTTTTTTGTTGGTCCTAAGGGACAATGTGATGCTTCGGGAAGGCTGATCTTTGCGGACGGACACGCAAGGGTGCCGCACGACTTAGACAAAACCAGCTAAGTCCGTGACAGTATAGCACATCAAGAGATTCAATTCAAATACTAGTCCTAGAAAATTGGAGCCAGTAATTGTGGTAATAGAAAAAGTCAAAAAAAGAAGCCTAAAATAATAGAGAACAATAAAAGTAGAGCCACAGCATTTTCAATATATAAATGACAAGTGGCACTTATTGAACAAAAATAATAAGGTAACATATTGGAACCATGTTTATATCAGAATCATTGACCATCCCTTTGCTTATGGATTTAAAACCAAACTAAATGAAGAACAAATAACATCAATAGTGAAAAAGGACACCGAGAGAATTGAGGATGGTTGCATATTTGGCTGAGGAAGAACAGCATCTCACATCATTGTCCAGACCATCATACAAGGAAAAACGAACATTGAGAATACTGAACTACTCTCTCCACTTATGTTGTTGGTCATCTTATTTCCTATCCCTTCCAGTGTAGAAGATTTAGAAGCACTTTCTGTGCACAATCGAAGGGCCGGACTCATCGTATTCTGCCTTAGCAATCCACATCTGCAAAGGATAATAGTTTGTCAAGAGTAATTCCAGTTCAGACTTATAAGATATTAGAAGAAAGAAAGGAACATTGGTTGCATATCTTATAGCATTTAATCCCCAAAGAATGAGCAGGCATACTATTATAAAGTTGATAGTAGAATAGACCTGTTGGAAAGTGCTAAGGGATGCCAAGATAGATCCTCCAATCCAAACACTGTACTTCCTTTCTGGTGGAGCAACCACCTTGATCTTCATGCTGCTAGGTGCGAGTGCAGTGATCTCCTTGCTCATCCTATCCGCAATGCCTGAGAACATGGTGGATCCTCCACTCAGGACAATGTTACCATACAAGTCCTTCCTTATGTCCACATCACATTTCATGATGGAGTTGTATGTAGTCTCATGTATGCCTGCGGCTTCCATCCCAATCATGGATGGCTGGAAAAGAACTTCAGGGCAACGGAATCGCTCAGCACCAATGGTAATAACCTGCCCGTCGGGTAGCTCATAGTTTTTCTCCACCGATGAGTTGGTCTTTGCCGTCTCCAGCTCCTGCTCATAGTCAAGAGCAATGTAAGCCAATTTCTCCTTGATGTCTCGAACGATTTCACGTTCTGCTGTGGTGGTGAAAGAGTAACCACGCTCCGTCAGAATCTTCATGAGGGCATCAGTGAGGTCACGACCTGCCAGGTCTAGACGAAGAATTGCATGCGGGAGTGCATACCCTTCATATATAGGAACTGTGTGGCTGACACCATCACCAGAGTCGAGCACAATACCTGTGGATGTTAATATCACATTAGATAACTGTTTTAATCCACCCTAGCATAATTCTGCCTCTTAGCAT
This sequence comes from Musa acuminata AAA Group, assembly GCF_036884655.1. NCBI lineage: Eukaryota > Viridiplantae > Streptophyta > Magnoliopsida > Zingiberales > Musaceae > Musa > Musa acuminata. Next base: position 34,800,734 of record NC_088355.1, read on the forward strand.
TGAATATTTTTTTCCATATATACTATCTTCAAGCATCTTTAACGTTATCCCAGCTTGTATGTATATATCTAGCTCAGCTAATTCATGTTGTAAAGATGGTTTATCATTGCACAGAGGTGAATGGCTCAGCTGTTCAAAATATTAAAGATACTGCATATGGCACAGAGGTCACTGCCTTGATGGACAAAAGATAATTAAATGAACAGGGCTATATGGTTTACGGACATGCACAAGCATGCTCGAGCGAGTTCAAGATGAACTAGATCAATCAAATAGATCTTTGTTTGTATGAGACAGCAAATTTTACTAATATGCTGCCTCAAACTGTAGCCTAATCCCTTTCATAACGCATCCACACTCTCCCAGTTGATCAGTTAATCTTCTCCATGGACTATATAACAATCTATGAACCACAATTATAGATGTCTTTTTCTTACACTGAAAACTAAAACAAACATAATATGCAGAATCCATAAAAATGAACCATTCTGGAGTGACATATTATAGGTGAAAATAATGTTACCTGTTGTTCGACCACTAGCATAAAGAGACAGCACGGCTTGGATGGCGACATACATAGCTGGAGCATTGAAGGTCTCAAACATGATTTGAGTCATCTTTTCACGATTCGCCTTGGGGTTAAGAGGTGCCTCAGTGAGAAGAACGGGGTGTTCCTCAGGCGCCACACGGAGCTCATTGTAGAAAGTATGATGCCAAATTTTCTCCATGTCATCCCAGTTACTCACAATACCATGCTCAATTGGATATTTCAGTGTCAAAATACCTCTTTTGGATTGAGCCTCATCACCAACATAAGCATCTTTCTGGCCCATACCCACCATCACGCCAGTGTGTCGTGGTCGACCCACAATGCTAGGAAAAACAGCCCTTGGCGCATCATCTCCGGCAAAACCTGCCTAAAGAATGAAAGAACACAAATTTACATCATTTAGTATCGACAGCCATGTCAATGGTATTTTATGAAGAATAAGGTTCTCTTAGTTACAGAATGGTGATCAACGAGGAGAGAAAAAAATGGAAGCCATTAACATTGTTTTAAACATTTCATAGTTCTAATACAAAATCATGTGCCAAGAAATGAATCATGTCATTGATTATTGTCAGGAATAAGGCAAGCTATACCTTGACCATTCCAGTTCCATTGTCGCACACGAGAGGCTGAATATCTTCACCATCTGCCATCTTCTACCTCTGATAGGAAAACGGAAAGCCAGGTTGAGAAGAAGAGACTTGTATCAAATCAGAAAGAACCCAAGAAAAATTTACATGTGCAATTTATGTAGCAAACATAGGTGATAAGTTCAGAGTATTGTTAGATCCACTAGTCATTGACTTGATTCCTATGTGCCGATACTTGTTTATATCTCAATATAAGTTCCAAAATTAACAAGAAACTGCCAAAATTCTAGCAAAAAAGTTTCAGCACCCATTGATAGTTGCCTGCAAGATGGCTTCAATAACCATAATAAGCAGCTTCAGCCAAACAAGGCGACTCATTTAAACTACATTTCACGGTTAAATAACAACAATATTCTACAATATCTGACGAATAACCCCAATCCCCGATCTAATTTAAGAGTACTATTAGGAGTCGGAAGTCTACTATGCATAACATAATAAGAGGGACAAATTATTCCCGACTCGAGTGTCATTTTCTCGCACATCGCAATGAAAAAGTAGATAAAGGAGAGATGAAACCAGGAAATCCAGAAATCAAAACGGAGTGGGATCAAGTTTGTTGATTCTTACCACCAAGAAATGGACAGGCAGGGAAAAATAATGATGCAGCGATCTCCGAGTCTAGGATTTCTCCCTGCGTCTCTCCGACCTTGGGGCTCTTAAGCTTGCTTGCGTCAAGGGACGGCGTTTGGCATCGAAATAGGCGGGCAAATGCTGGCGCGAGGTGGGATGGTAAGAAGCCCGAGTCGCGCGCTGCCGAGGTTGGAGCGTGCCGCCCGGTTCTTCCGCCCACGACCCGGTGCGTTCGGGTGGCAAACCGGTTCGGAAACCCACGGCTTGGCGTCTCATTAACACGAACCCGGCCGACGGCGCGTTTGGGTTAGATGAGGAATCCGCGTCCTAATGCCGACCCTCCTAATCCACTAAAATTATATTTGAATATACTTAATTGAATTAATTTGGATATGTGTATGAAAATAAATATCTGAGTTCATTTTGAAATGAATTCGAGTACTCTGTTAATTATGTGTTGAATATATACTTGATTGAATGTTGGACATTGGACAAGCATAAGTTCATATCAGATTTTTGGATCAACGAACTGCGTCAACGTTCCATGCCAAACAATATAAATGAATTAATGGCATAATACTTGTAACTACGTGGACGTACGAGTTTTACCCATCCCATGCGACTCCTTCGCAAACCTGATTAATGGGGCTCCGCTCGCGGGTCCCACGGTTGAGCTTTGTGAGACAATGGCTTACGACGCTTCAGGATCGTGGGGCAGAAGTTTGGGGACATCAAACATTATCCCAGAAAGTGATGAGGGTGATGACATGCGCGACCGGAGAGACAGCATAGGCGAGCAGTTCACCGACTCATTTGACACGTCAAACGCGCGACCGTTCCCAAGTTCGCTCGTCAGAGTCAAACTCTCCGACCGCTTCTCTTCCGCGGGCTCACCACGTCGGTCCTTCAACGGTCAACGTTCAAAGCCAAACCAACCTCACCCTCCGTTTCAATACCCACCCCCTTCAAATGCCTCCCAACTCTTCCCCTACACTCTCGTCTCATACCATTCCCCTTCTCTTCTCCTCTCTTCCTTCTTCGATCCTGATTTGTCTCAGCAGAGAGCAGCGAACAGTCAGTTAAGCTCCATACGGCCGCCTTCTCTCTCCATGGCCTCGGTGACCGCACGGATGTCTAGCTCAAGGATTCCCTCTGTGAAGAGGATTCCCATCGCCAACTCGATGGCGGAGCAACTGATTCCCGCCGCCTTCCGGTGCCCCATATCTCTCGATCTCATGAAGGATCCGGTGACGTTGCATACCGGGATCACATACGACCGTCGGAGCATCGAGGCGTGGCTCGAGCTCGGGAACCTGACGTGCCCAGTGACCAAGCAAGCGCTCGAGAACGAAGACCTCGTGCCGAACCACTCGATCCGGAGGATGATTCAGGACTGGTGCGTTGCCAACCGCTGCTTGGGCATCGAGAGGATACCGACGCCGAGAATTCCGGTGACCCCGACCCAGGTGTCGGACTTGCTGTCCGAGATCAGTGTTGCCTGCCGTCGCGGCGACAACGCACGGTGTCGCGAATTGGCCAGAATGATCAAAGCTTTGGGCAGGGAAAGCGAGCGGAATCGAAGGTGCATCATCTCGGGCGGCGCCGGTCGTGTTCTTTCCAACTGTTTCAGCGAGTTGGCGGCTGAATCATTGGAGAACCCCAGAGCAGGTGTCATGGATGAGATCCTTGCGGCTTTGGCCGCATTCCTCCCTCTTGATGAAGGCTCATATCTGCAATTCGCGTCACCCAAGCCTTTGGACTCCATCGTGTCTGTTCTCAAGTCCGCGGATTTGGAAGGAAGGCTTAATGCAACCCTGGTGCTAAAAGAGCTCGCTTCTTCTTCGACTCCGGACCGCATCGAAGTCGTCGCTAGAACAGATGGTTTGATCGAAGCATTGGTGAAATTAATCGAAAAGCCTATATCACCTCGAGCCACCAATGCCTCGATGGTGACCGCATTCTTCTTGGTGGCCTCCAGCGAACGGATCGCAGCGAGGTTCGTGGAGATGGGAATCGTCCCCTTGCTTCTGGAGATCCTCGTCGACTCGGAGAAAAGCATGTGCGAGAAGGCGTTGGGAGTGCTGGATGGCGTCTTAAGCTGCAGCAGAGGCAGGGAGATGGCTAGTGCTCACTCCCTGGCAGTGCCGGTGCTGGTGAAGAAGACGTCTCGGGTCGCCGACATGGAGACGGAGTTCGCTGTGTCGGCCCTTTGGAAGCTCTGCAAGAATGACGACGAGGGAGAGCGAGTGGTGGAGGCGCTTCAAGCGGGGGCTTTCCAGAAGTTATTGCTCTTGTTGCAGGTTGGCTGCAAGGGAACAACCAAGGAGAAGGTCAGTGATCTGCTGAAGCTTCTGAATCGGAAAAAGAGGAGCTCGGAATGCATTGAAACAGTGGATCTGAGGGGCTTAAAAAGGTCCTTCTAATGGAGTAGATGATCACCATTTTGTAGACAAAGAGCACGTAGAATATCTCGATTGCGATCGATCCAATGTACAAAATTGCACACGATGATTCGCAGTGATGAATACACAAGTTAGCTTCTCACAAGGTGCAGAAATGTGCTCGAGTAATGCTGCTTGCTATCTTAGTTTGATGAATCCCAGAAGAAGTGTAGCAAGTATTTAAAGAGGTTGACGAACAACAGTTGTTGACTTGACCGGTCCAAATAATTGACAGTTCGCCAAGTAGGCATAGTATTCGGACTGACTGCCATTTGAACGGGACATAATCGGCGTCCCGTTTGAATTCACATTCAACAACCATCAACTAAGACCCAGCTATATATGTGGTCAACGAACGCGACTTTTATATTACGGCAAGCTGGGATTGACCTAAAAAATTGTCATGCAGAATACCATCCATGACACCAATAACTTCTCTAAAATAGGATGATCGATCACCGGATGGCGCCAAAAATACTTATCGATTTCTATTGTAACAAACAATTATTATCCATGAAGACTTGAGCACTCATGAGAACAAAAATGTTCTGCAACACAAGACTCTCTTGGACAAAAGCCACCATTGTTGTTGGGTCAGTTGTGCAATACTCTGTGGGTGGTCGAACCGTGATGGACCTTTTGGTTTTGGTTGGTAAGTGCTTTTGGAGTCGTGATCATTTGTATTGGTATTGGTGTTTTGGGAGGATATGGAATCTTAATATCGAAAGACTTTTATAAGAAAGAAAATAAAAAAACTTCAATTTTGATTGTTATGTAAATATGTTATGTTTTTCTATATGTCTTGGAAGAGGAGGATGTTGGACAGTCAGACCATATGTTCAGCCCAAGGTGAGCTTTATTAGCCCACAGCTCATCACTTTTGACTTAACCCTAGATCAAAATTAGAGGGGTATGGGGGCTACTATTTTGGGGCAGAAAAAAACTGTAATCAAAGAGAAAGAGAAAAAGATAGAAAAATAAGAGAAATAAAGGGAAAAAAATAAGGACAATGCAGAGAGACTGTTCTCAATCATCCAGCAGTATTTTCATCTTAGATTAGATAAGATATATAGTATATTCTTGCTGTGATTATTTCAGAGGAATTTGGATACTGTACACAGACGTGACCCTTGTATCACAATTATTCTCTTGTGATTGTTACTAGGGTTTTGGGCAAGAGACTAAGATTTGTATATTCATTATTTTTATAGTGGATTATCTCTAGTTTACCTCATAGTTTTTATCCTTCACAAGAGGGGTTTTCGACGTAAATCTTAGTGTTCTATTTGATTGCGATTCAATTTAATTTCGCTACATATTATGACCTACCAGTATTTATTCATATACAAAAGTTTAGTTTCACTTTACACCCCATCAACTAGTATCGGGGCAAAGTTGTGGTGATTTAATTTTATGTTTAAATATAGAGGCTAATAGTGTTTCTCGCATAATTAGTTTAAATGGAAACAATTGAATGATATGAAAACCAAGAATGGAAGATCTCTTGTATTACAAAGATTTGTATTGACCTTTACAAGGGGATAGTGCAAAACCCATAACTATGACCGATGATGAGTGAAAGAGGTTAGATCCAAAAACAGTTGGGTTTCGACAGTGGCTTGATAATAGTGTCTTTCATCATGTTTTTACTGAAATTTCTGCATATTCTCTTTGGAAAAAGTTGGAAGGTCTCTATGAAAGAAAAACAACGAGCAACAAAGCTCTTTTGATCAGAAAACTTGTGAACCTAAAATATAGAGAATGTGCTTCTATTGCTAAGCATTTGAATGAAATGTAGAGTATTACTAACCAGTAATCCTATATGAAAATGCCTTTTAATGATGAGTTGTAAGCATTATTACTTCTTAGTTTATTACCAGAAAGTTGAGAGACATTAATGGTTTCTCTCAATAATTCTATGCTAGATGGTGTTGTGACTATAAGTCAAGTAACAAGCAGTTTGTTGAATGAGGAGTTGAGAAGAAAGAATTCAGCAACATCTCATAATGATTCACATGCACTTATTTCAAAGAACAGAGGAAGGTCAAAGTCTAGAAACAGTTCATGCATGAGTAGAAGCAATTCTAGATAAAGAAAAGATATTGTTTAATATAACTATGGTGAGAAAGCACATTACAAGAATCAATACAAGTAACCTAAGAAGAGTAAGAAAAAAAAAAGAAAAAGTGAAGCATACAAAGTTAAAAGATAATTTCATAGCTATAGTGTAGGATGGTGATTATTTGATTTTATCTCCTTTTGATGATATTTTTTCTTGTGTGTATCAGGATCTTGAGTGGGTGATTGACACATGTGCTTCTTATCATGCTATACCATGAAGGAAGTTTTTTGCTACATACACGTCTGAAAATTTTGGTGTTGTCAAGATGGGCAACTATGGCATGACCGATATCATTAGCATAGGTGATATCTATTTAAAGATCAACCTTGGCTATAAGTTGGTGCTTAAGGATGTGAGGCATGTGGTTGACTTGATGCTAAATTTAATTTCAGTTGGAAGGCTAGATGATGAAAACTATAATAACAGATTTTACAAAGGGCAATGGAAGCTCAGGGTTCTCTTATTATAGCTAGTGGAAAGAAATGTCACACTTTGTACAAGTTGTAGGCTAAAGTTTATGGTGAGCAATTAAATGCTACATAGAAATAATTCAGCATCGAGTTGTGGCATAGGCGATTGAGATACATTAGCAAGAAAGGGCTGCAAGTTCTTTCCAAGAGAGAGGTATTACCAGACCTCAGAGGAATATATTTGAACCCTTGTATTGATTGTTTGCCTGGTAAACAATACATAGTTTTATTTTCTAGTCCTGCTTTATCTAGAAAAATGCATGTCTTAGACTGTGTTTATACAGATGTATGTGGTTTTTGAGGATAAAAACTCTTGGTGGATCTGTTGATGTTCCTGGTATAAGCGGTGCACTTTATTTTCTCACTTTTATAGATGATTTTTTTAGGAAAGTTTAGGCATATGCTTTGAAAACCAAAGATCAGGTTATTAATATCTTCAAAGAGTTTCATATCAGGGTTGAAAGAGAGATAGAAAGATAATTGAAATGTGTAAGATCAAATAATTGTGGTGAGTACACAAGATTATTTAATGATTATTGCAGGTCACATGAGATCCTACATGAGATGATAGTTCCTGATATACCTTAGTATAACAGAGAGGATGAACCACACCATCATCGAAAGATCAGATATATGCTTTCATAAGTCAAGGTACTCAAAAAGTTTTGGGATGAAGCTTTGAGGACTGCAGTTGATGTGATCAACTTGTCACCATGTACGACCCTAGATGGTGATGTTGTAGAATATGTATGGTCAGGAAAAGATGTTTCCCACAAGCATTTGAGAGTGTTTGGTTGTCGTGCGTTTATACATGTTCTAGACAATGAGAGGTTCAAGCTAGATGGTAAGACCAAATAATATATTTTTCTTGGCTACTCACATAATTAGTTTGGTTACAGGGATCCAGAAAAGTAGAAGGTATTTAGAAGCAGAGATGTGGTTTTTTTTTAGATCAAACCTTTGAAGATTTGAAGAAGAAGACACTAGCTAAGATTTCTACAGAAGGATTAGCAGATTATGACATAGTTACTCCTCCAATATATCAGAGTAATGGGAGAGATGTGCAGGAAGATGGTGTAGAGCCTGATGTTGATACACCTACAGGATATATTGAGTAAGAAGAAGTTGGAGAGCAACTTCCTACAGAACCTTAGTTGAGAAGATCTTCTAGACAATATCAACCTTCCAGAAGATACTTTACAGATGAGTATGTGATGCTTACTAATGCGGGTGAACCAGAGAGTTACCAGAAAGTAGTTGAAAGTGAGCAGAAAAAGAAGTGGTTAGTTACCGTACAGAAAGAGATGAATGCTCTTTAGAAGAAACACACCTATGATTTGTTGCTACTACCAAATAGAATGAAGGTCTTGAAGAACAAGTGAGTTTTCAGGTTAAAGACTCCAGAATATTATTCTCAACCAAAGTACAAAACTAGATTGGTTGTGAAAGACTTTGGTCAAAAGAAATGTATTGACTTTGAAGAGATTTTTTTTCCTATTGTTAAAATATCTTCTATTTGTGTTGCTCTTGGTATTGCTACTAGCTAGGACTTGGAGGTTGAGCAGTTAGATATGAAGACAGCTTTTCTTCATTATGATTTAGAGGAGGAAACTTATATAGAGCAACCAGAAGGCTTCAAAGTCAAAGGTAAAGAGAACTTTGTTTGTAAGTTAAAGAAGAGCTTGTATGGACTAAAGCAAGCTCCAAGACAATGTGACAGAAAGTTTGATTCATTTATGACAGAAAATAGATACAAAAGAATGACTTCATATCATTGTGTGTACATCAAATGGTTTGGTGAGAATTTTATTATTCTCTTACTTTATGTTGATGACATGCTTATTCTTGAGAAAGATATGTCTAAAATTGACAGGTTGAAGAAGGAACTGAGTGAGTTTTTTGCAATAAAGGACATGGGGCTATCAAAGCAAACTGGGTATGTAGATTTTCCGTGATAGGAAAAACAAGAAGATTTGGTTATAATAGGAGAAATACATCAAGAAGGTATTGGAAAGATTTAGTATGACCAATGCAAAACCAGTTGGTTCTCCTATTGCAGGTCACTTTAAGTTATGCTCAGAATAGAGTCCATCAAGTGATGAGGAGAAGGAGAAGATGCAAAAGGTTCCTTATACTTTAGTAGATGAAAGTTTAATGTATGCAATGGTATGTACGAGGTCGAACATCGTATATGCAGTGGGTGTTATTAGCAGATTTCTTGCAAATCAAGGCAAAGAGTATTGGTAATAGTGAAGTAGATTTTTAAATATCTCAAAGGGAGCTCTAAGGTTTATTTAAGCTTTGGAGGTAGACCACTTGTGTTGATAGGTTACACAGATTTAGATTGAAGTTTACATCAAAGAGATATACAAAGAAATATTATAGATGAAAGAATTTTTACAAGAATTGGAGCTGAAACAGAAAAATTATGTGGTGCATTGTGATAGCCAGAGTGTCATCCATTTGTATAAGAACCCAATGTTTCATTCCAAGTCAAAGTATATAGATGTCAGATACCACTGGATTCGAAATATATTTGAGGAGAAGAAGTTGCAGCTTCAGAAAATTCACACATATGACAATAGAGCAGATATATTGACAAAGACTTTAGCAAAAAAAAGGTAGAAGATATACCAACAATTGGTCAGTATGACTTCACATTGAGGAGTATGGGACAACCTCCCTTATGGGCTAAAGGGAGAGGTTGTTGGGCTATCAGCCCATATGTTTAACCCACAGCTCACCCCCTTTGACCTAACCCTAGATCAAAGTTAGAGGGGTGCGGGGGTTACGATTTTGGGGCAAAAAAAAAACTACAACCATGAATTTTTGGCAACAGCAACTTGATTCAAGGAGAATGAGAAAAAGACATAAAAACAATAGAAAGAAAGGGAAGAAACCAATGACAACGCAAAGAGACTATTCTTAATAATCCAGTAGTATTTTCATATCAGATTAGATCAGATCTATAGTATATTCTTGCTGTGATTACTTTGGGGGAATTTAGATATTGTACACAGTGACGTGACCATTGTATCTTAGTTATTTTATTGTGATTGTTGCTAGAGTTTTAGGCAAGAGATCGAGATTTATATATTCATTAATTTTATAGTGGATTATCTTTAGTTTATCCCATGATTTTTACCCTTCACATTAGAGAGATTTTTTACATAAATCTTGGTATTCTATTTGATTGTGATTTCATTTAATTTCCTTGGCCATACTAGTATTTGTTCATATATAAATGTTTAATTTTACTTTATATCTCAAAAAAAAAAAGAAAAAAAATATATTTTAAAATTTATATGAGAGAGTATACAAAAGAATTTGTATTTAATTTGAAGTTTAGTCCAATAATACTTTTAAACTGATATCATAAATGAATAGTTTAGTTTTTCTGTTGATATCGATAATAAATGTCAAATCACATAAATTTCTGTTGAGTTTCTGATATATATTATTATTATTAATCTCTAAGATTTTTTTCTTAGGTTTGAACCTCTCTAATGACCATATAAAAAAAGAGTGACTATGAGAGGACTTATGTAAAATAAAGCTAAATGTAAAGGCCTATGGTAACTTATGAGATCATGTCTCACTTGAAATCTCATTCAGATTTAACATCATTCTATCTCATGAGATGTTTACATATATATATATATATATATATATATATATATATAATTTTAGTTTAAAATTATGCTTAATCTTTATTTATGGTATTTTTTATCAGATCCAAGTATGAAAATTAAGATAGTTCTCATGAAACGCATGGGTAATCTGAAACTCCAAAAGGTTAACACATGAGTATAACATTCATAATTTTTACGGGATAATTTATTTATTAATTTTATTGAACTTGAGTCAATAGCTCAAAATACTTAAATTGATATTAACAATTATACATTTATAAAACCTAAATCATTTTAAATTTTAATCCGTTTTTGATTTATCACTAAATCAGAATGTTATAATTTTTCTCATTTGAGAACTTACGTTGATATCAAGACTCAATAAGCTTTCAAAATCATTCTGCTTTGATCTTAAAACAGTAAGTTTTAGTTTATTATATACACTTGGACATTATGAACATTTAAGAACGTAATTAAATTTATTGAATATGTTATGAAAATATAAGAGATAAATGTTTTATTCAAGTGTGTAAATATAGGATGGTAACTTAATTGTATAAATTTTAGCCTTGCATTTCTCATAAAGGAACTTATGAAAATTACGACATTGTAATACTCTTAATTTTTCGTTGGATTGAGAGCATTATAATTAAGGCCTACATATGTATTACTTCATCAATCTATCATTATTGTCATCTATCCATCATTGTCTTCTAAGCAACACAAGTAAAAGTACCTCGATCATCGTTTCTATCATTATGTACGTTTAGTTAGTCTTTGTTGTGCTAGACAATATCAACGGGTGCAAGAGCTTATGTATAGATATAAAAGAAGAAGAAATAGCTGATGTCTCACTACGATAAGTCGGACTACATTTCTCTTACCTCGAGAAATTTGGTAAATGAAAATTTTCATGTCATTTGTTAGGTCAAAGACGTCTACCAAACTTTGAGTCCGAGTCAAATTATTTATAATTAAAATATATATCAAAATTTGATACTAATTCAACTCAATTTAAGTTTTTGTATTGAATTAGTGATAGATCATATATATGTTAATCCTAACTAATTTGATTCACTCATCATCGATTTCAATATGATATCAAAGCTAATATTCATGATGAAAATGAGTGAATGAAAAAATATACTAAACATCGTTCATAACAAGTAAAAAAATAGGTCTAATTTACGATTTGACTTACTCATACAAATAAGGAGGAGACGATTGAACCACATATAAATATGGTAAAAGAGGGCTAATAAAAATGTTATGACTTTAAGAAGTTTGATTCCACATATTAGGTTTATCTCAAAACTTAGCATACTTAAGTTTTTAGATTGAATTTGTTTTACCATTTATTATTAGAAATCATTGTCAATACAATATAGAATGATTTTTTATGATAGTCTTGTCATAACATTATTGTTATCTTACTCTTATTGTTGTTGTCAATGCATTTGTTATGATTTTTTTTAACGTTAATGATTATTATAATAAATATGTAAATATTCGAGTACACATCTATACGATGGATGTCCGAAGAAAAGTTTACACGTGGTACAAATTTAAGTTAATTTATATTGGAAAGCAACAATTAATATCAAAGTTTATCTTGTTGCCTTGATCACTTGGTGATGTATGACAATGAGGTCTATATATCGCTGATTCGCTATAACATTAATTGAATTGTGCTTAGGCTTACCTTAGAGGTTGGTGTTAGGAGTTGATTGGCATAATTGAATAGGTGCCACATATGATAAAGCGAAGGTGAATATTAATTTTGGCTTGTAGGCAAGTTGGGAGGTGTTGAAACTTCTAAATAGTGTATTAGTAGTGTTTGATATTAGTGTAAGTGTTATATATATAATTTTATAGACAAAACTAAATGTGCTTTAAATATTGATTTGATGATAGTGTATAAGATTTTTCACTTATTAAAAATTAAGGGTTTAAGATATCATGATGTCAACTAAGTTAACTGATAAACATCTTGACAGTTTATCTTAAGATTTTGAATTCAAATCTCAATTTCATCATTTACCTTAAAAAAAATTCTATAATTCACTTCATATAGTCAAATTCAAAATGATCGCAACAATACAATGGTTTCTGCTGAATGAAATTTGGAGGAAGCTTTATTTGTGGACTCATCACGAGAAAGTAGTAAAGCATAATGAATCTTTTCCAATCTCTAATGGAAGTGCCCAAAGTCGATGCAACAACAACGACGCGGATAGTCTTTACAGTGCACGACCGACGAGTGGCGTTTGAGCATCCGTAAAGACAAGTGCAGTCCAAGTAAGTCTCCACTACTGCCCGTGTTGACAAGTAAACCTGAGGGAGAAGAGTCAAGAATGAAGGCTAGACTTCGAAACCAAGGCACAGCTGTTGACAAGAAAGGCCATGGAATTCCTCGTCCAACTTATAGGAATCGTCATCCAGCAACAAGGAGGGAACTTCAGAGAGTGCTCCGCATCAAAGTTCACCTGCAAGCCAGAGAGCTGGAGAGAGAGAGAGAGAGACAACAGCATCCATGCCCGGAACGTTTTGCCAAGCCCTGGAGTGGGCTCAAATTGCGTGCAGCAGTCTTCCGTTCTTGAAGGGCCTCGTGAGCTGTCTTTTAGGCGCCGAAGAGCGTGCAAGTCAAGAAGTCGAAGAAGACGATCCTGCGCTCGTGGCTAATGTTGCTGCGCAGAAACACTTCCGCCAGCAGTTGCGTGTCATGTAACTTCCCTAAGCTTCTGTAACAGGTGTAACTTCGGAATCCATGGTGTTGTTGATGAGCTAATTTAGCATGCTTACTCCTTAGTTGTTTTGATTATTATTATTCTCTTTGATGAGTAAAGTGGGGTTATCATCCCATCATTTACTGGAACAAATTAAACAAAGTTGAAAGGTTGATGGCAGGACAACCGAGACAACACACATCACAATTGCACCCGGAAACTGATCGTCTTAGTTGAGATAGTTTCTGATCTTGTCGCAAGCCCGGAACTTATGGTAGATCTGCTCAATTATGCAATCATCTAACCTTTTCCTACTTGGATGGCGAGCAAGCAGGATTACCCCAAATGTATTGTTTTATACGATTCATTGCTTTCGATGAACAAGGAGATGATGTTCGATCTTATGAGCTGTGTGTGTGACGATTCCTTATTCTATCATATAGCCTTCTGTTTTCAGCGACTAGTAACTGGAATTGAGTAAAAATTTCTAGCAGAATCCTCACCAACTCATTGCTTTGGGAGTGATAGCAGATAAGATTTTCTCAAATTATACGAGGAAATCTCTCTATTCTGTTGAGAAAAATCTTCTGTTCTTTTCATCGGAGAGAAAACATAAAAAAAAAAAAAAAACTCATCCAAAAGGAATCCTCACCTAGGATTTTGTTTTTGTTTTCACAAACATGCTACCTTACCTTTGGAGGATATGAAAGCTACTTTTATCTAAGGAATAAGCTTACTTCCTCAAAGTATATCTTAGGAGAAAACTGCTTTTTATCTTCGGACAAAACATTCATGATAATATTTAATACCTAGGAGGTTATTCATGCTCTTTATAGTTCTAGAAGTTAGTTTTTTTTCTTTTGCTTGTCAAAATTGATATTGAAAATACTTATGATAAAATCAATTGGGATTATATCATTACAGCTCTTAAGCTTGCTAAGTTTTCGGATCAATTTGTTTAGTGGATATCTTCTTGCATTTCTACTCCTATTTTTGTTTGCATTATTAATGTGGTTCCTCCCGAGTTCTTTTAGTGAGAGGGGTATTAGTAAAGGGGGGCTCATAGTTTGCATTACTATTCACTTTTGATTTGTTTTTCTTAACAAAGCTCATGATGATAAGCTTATAATGCCCTTTTATTTTAAAATATACTTGTCCTTATCATATTTACTTTATATTGATGATACCTTTCTTTGTTTTTGACTTACGTGAAATCCTGTAGAAATATTTTAAGAATTTTTGAAACGTTTGTTAAATGGATAAACATTAGGATTAATTTTTAAAAATAAAAAATCTTATTTCCTAGATTAATTGAATAAAATATTAAAATAAATATTCATAATATTTTGGGTACTTGGGAGGATAGTTTTTCTCTCAAATATGTTGATACTTATATCATCTCCTATAGATCCTTAATTTTCTTATATGATTATGCACTTAAAAATGTACGAGATATGGTATCCTAGAATAGAGTCTTTTATTAGATTGAAAGAATAATTAATTTTATTATGAATTCTAACCCTTTATATATTTGATTTTTGGGATGTTGTTACTTTTCCCAAAAATAATGGGGCTTTGGGCGTTCGTGATATCTTTCTCATGTATGCTAAGTGCATTATACAATATTTAGAAATGAAATACACCATTTGGGTTCTGGTCAAGGTCATGTATCAGAATATTAATTTATAGAATCTTGAATTTAATGATTATATTAGGTTGAGTTACGTATTTTTGTAAGTGTAATATTTTCTTTGATTTTACTAAATTTATCAAATATGGACCTCCTACTCGTTCTTTTTGACTCTAGGGTTTGTTATTTAATGTCTTCATTCTTTTCTTTAATGTCTCTCAAGTGGAATAACTCTTTATCGTATGATTTGTTTGGATCAGTTCACTTTGAAAGGGTTACTAGGATAGAGCTTGCTAACTTCCCAATTGAAGATACCCATGGCATTGCCTAATTCAAATCTAATCGAGCTGCTCTATTTGTATTCCTGCTTGGGATGGGTGGCAGTATTTATGGTAGCTTCCAAGTTTAGCTTGTGTTAAGATATTATA
The DNA here is from genome assembly GCF_036884655.1 of Musa acuminata AAA Group. Taxonomy (NCBI): domain Eukaryota; kingdom Viridiplantae; phylum Streptophyta; class Magnoliopsida; order Zingiberales; family Musaceae; genus Musa; species Musa acuminata. Next base: position 34,815,956 of record NC_088355.1, read on the forward strand.
TTGGAAGTTACAATATGATCGCGTCCTAACTCGGATAGATTAGCTTCTTTTCACATCACACGTGTATTTTGTTAGTAGTATTAGGGGTCTATTGGTCCTTTAATTTTTAGTTATCCCTTTGTTACTAGTTTTTAGAGTTATTTTCATAACTATTTGGGCATAAACTTTGGACCAAGGAAGGGGCATATACTACTCTACTGCATAGATATTAAGATATATTATTGCTAGTTCTCTTTGGATCTTTTGGCAGGCTAGAAATGATGCTAGTTTTAATGAAATTTCTCAATAAATTTTCTTTTACCCTCTAAGATGAAAAGTAGCAGTTTTGAGGATGGGTTTTGATGGCTCCTACACTTCTAAGTGGATTAAAATTAATTGTGATAGATCCTCCGTTCATGGCTGCTCTAACAATTGTTTTAGCTTTATTGTAAGAAATAATAATATTGTCAGGATATCTTATACTATAAAATAATTATTATTATTGAGGCTACACGAACTACATTTAGGAAGGGATATTTAAAACACATATTGAAAGTAACTAATAAATTTTAATCGATATCTTAATTTAACACATTCCTCTACGAGTATCGTCAATTTTTATTTATTTTTATGAATATAAATTTTTTATGTATTTAGAAAGAAAAATGAAATCGTGAATTGGTTGACATCTTTGTTCGACCCACCTAATATATTAAATTTTAATATAGAGATTTACCTCTCCAGCTTGATTATTTGGTTCATTGTGATGTTAACGGTTGTATTTATTTTTGTTCTATTCAATAAAATTTAGTTTCTTATTTTTTAAAATAATAATAGAACAGATAGAAAAACAAAAAACAAAATTAATGCGCATCCAGGGAATCGAACCCTGGTCAGTACCGTGGGAGGGTACTATGATACCACTACACCAGATGCGCTTATCGGTATCACTAATTAATCTAAGATATTATATATATTTAGATAAGCTTGTTAACCACTTCGTCTGCACGAAGGATGCATGTCACCGAAGCGGGAGGTGCATTCAACCTTCTTACCGTTGACTTCTATTCACCGTCGAATGTGTATATCGTTGACAGCATTTTTATGATCTGATTTGGATGGAAAGCTGTTGACATCCGTCTGTTTGCTTCAGCATAAGTGAACTCCGAGTGTCTCGAGTTCTTCCATTGAAGCCTTGAATTCAGCACAAACTTCACCGGCCCCACCTTCATGCTCATCTATGATAGATTCTCGTGAATTACCACAGAACTCATGGAAAATACTCAGAAACAGGAAGAGGGCATAAACAGACTCGTCTCGGCAACTCAGCTGAATTGCTTGGGTGAAAAGAATAGCATGTTATTACGAAACAACATACCCAATCCATTCAAGTTCTGCCAAGCATAAGCAGCCATATGGTAAATCAATTGTTTCAGAATAGTGTTATGGGATTACCATCGTAATAAACAACAACGCAATCTATCTATATATCACATCAGAGCACAAGTCATCTGAAGACTTCTACTCGGACAAATATCACCTTATGTAAAGTCCTATGTTGAGATATCCTCAACTCACTGCTGTAACAGTAGCTCGGCTTCAGCCTTCCTCTGGCTCGTCTTCCTCTGCTTGATCACTGCCAGCTTCTTATGGACACACCATGGAAAACTCAGGAAATGTGGCCTGCTCAAATTCACATTGTAGCGTCCCCAGAATTTGGGGTGATACGTCACGTGATACCAAGCCGATGCCTTGGCATATTCCTCATCGTCGTCATGGTCATGATCACTGCTCTGCTTATCAAACCATGACCTTGCTTCCTTCCTCAGTGACCTCAGTGCTCTCCCCACTGCCTCGCCGTCCTTCTTCTTGGTGAACATCTTCGACATGTTCATTATATGCCCACCTATAATCTCGGCCTCCGTCTTGATGCCGTAATGGTCCATGAGATTCCCCAGCTTAAAATCATATTCCCCTTTGAAGACGAAAGCTTCATCGACGTACTCCTCGAAGCCATCGACCTCCATGTCGGGGTCGTAAGATCTCATAGCCACCTCCTCTGTGAAGGCCTCTACGATGGCAAACCCACAGGCTTTGGTTGCATGGTATAGCTTTCCAAGTATTCCCTGTGACTCGTAGGTATCTTTGTCGAGCTTTTCCATGAAGTCAGGGAACTCCTTGACATGTAGGTGTCGAGGGATTTTCGCAGCAACTCCCGTCTTCGGGAAGTCCACCGCAACGGAGAAGAGCTTTGCGAGCTTTATGCACTCCTTGCTCTCGGCTTTATTGCTTGCCTTGTCGGCAAAAACTGTGTGGGCGTTTGCGATGATCCCTAAGCTGTCATTGACGATATAATTTGCGAAGTACTCCATCACCTCCTACACGATGACATAGACACATATTATCCATTTAGGAACAACGAAAGACTACGATCGATTGTAGTACCTCAATGGTAACATCGTGATCCAATTCCTTGGTTGGCTCAGGGGTATACTCCATGGGTGGGACAACACGCGGCGGAATGAGTTCAGGGTCCCAGCTCACGAAATAGATATCTCCATCCAAGTCACCTCCAGAGCACTCATCCGGATGGGGTCTAGAAAAACAATAATCATGTCATTTAGCGTCAAGGAATGATACTGACTCATTAGAACTGATATTATCAAGCAGTCATCGTCTTTTATCCGGTAAACGTGAAGAAGATTAAGCAGCTAAAAGGGATGCAAGAACCTGAATTGAACTTTAAGAATCATCGGAACAATGTCAAGTAAGAATGTTAAGCATGGCTTACCTTTCCCCTTTCTGAGGAAAAACAACACAATCGATCATATGGTGCAGATCGGGAGCATCAACAGCTGACAGGACACGAACATCTCCAGGATGAAGACAGGGATTCTTGGCAACCACGACTTTGCCCTCCAACACCCTCACACTGTTCGTGAGGAGGCCATCGTCGTGGGACATGGAGCTTCCCGAACGAGAAACTTGAACAAACACCTCCCCGTATTCCAGACTTGCAGTCTCGTCTAAGCACCCCATCATTGCTCTTCCCTGTGGAATAAAAATCCTGGCCTTCGTCCTGAGTTCCAACAGCCTTGAAGCCCTGAATGCTTGCAGAAGCATCGAAAGGAATGGCTCAGCATCAAGCTTATACCCACATAACAACAGCTCTCTCAGTATGCCGGTTCTTTCCCCTGGGGACATGAGTTGAACCGCTTCCCGTGCCCTTTCCGGGTCACTTAAAATCCTGTCCAGGTCGTTCACGGCCTCCTCCATTTTCCTCTCGAAGACTTCATCTTCCACTCCCAGCGTCGACAGAAGAGTAATCAACTGACGATTAAGGAAACAAGGCTGGTACCTGCTGTAGGCGAGGACGTCAAGTTTTGTGCTCCTGGAGTCGAACTTGGACATGCTTCTACGCAAAGACAGCTTCGATGTCGATGCTGGATCGACGGCCACCACGCCTTTGTAGCCGGCGTACCTGATTTGGAAGGCAGATGGGGCCGAACTTTCCAAGCCACACTTGGCCGCCACCTTTCTGGCAAATTTAGGAGATATTTTCCCAATGCCATCGGAGAACACGTAGCCCTCGCGTTCAACATCAGGAATGCACTCGATTTCATGTCCATTGACGTACATTGTTTCAGTGGAGGAACCGAAGGATTGACCGAGCCTGGCAGCATATTTAGCAACGTTTCTTATCTTGCTAAACTTGCCCATCCGTTGCCTGATGCTGTCCGCAGTAGATTCACCACTCGAGGCAAACATCCAAGCGGAACTTTCCCTGAGCTGACTGGATGAGAAGGCGAGGAACTCAAACTTCTTATCACCAACGGTGATGCCATTCCTCAGCGTTGACAGTATTCTCCAATAAAGCGCAGTACGGTTGTCGTCGTCCGCAGAAGACGATCGAGATAATATATCAGTGGAGTGCATCTTTTCGCCGTCCTCATCGACGAAGGAAACCCTCAGAAAATTATCGAGTTCTGAATGATACTGACGCAGAATACGATTCGACACATTTATTTCAGGTCCATAGAAGTACACTTTAGAGGGGGTCACCTGCACCCGGTGAACATATACCAAGCTAGGATCCAAGGAAATGGTGGGCGAGTTTATGGGACGCTCCGAGCTCCTAAAGTTCTCATACTGCTCTTTTAGCCACCCTGAAGGATCAAAACAGGAGTGATTCAAAGTAGACATCATTTCCAAGGCCCGTTCGATGTATTCAGTAGGTACGAAAGCAGACGGATGGAGCAGCGAGTAGAACTTTCGATTCAGCGTTGGTCCGCTAAGAGTTCCATTCTGAACCAGATGATTTATCTTGAACAGGATCGCGTAAGGAAGCTTAACTCCAGCACGGGGTTCGACAACAGGGACAAGATCCAAATTGCTGGAGTAAGAAGAGCCCGTCTTCAGATCATAGCGACCTTCAACTTCTGTGTAAGGAACGAAGAAATCTTGGATGTCGGGAAGATTACAGTCGAACGGTAGCTGCAAACACAATGCACAGGATTGTCCGATGCTGCGAGATGGAGTGAAATCTGTTGTTCTGACCCACTGTTCATCTTGGGGGTCCCGACAATAATTGGACTTTGGATCTTCTTGTAGGGAACCTGTTTTGCCCAATGGGATTTCGTAAATCTTAGGAGCAGCTACCACCTGATGATGCCATGCGACCACGTTGTTAGAAAGCAGGAGATAGAAATCCAAACAACAATCATTTCTGAGATACTCAGCATTTACCGAAAAATAACTTTTCTAACAAATACTAATTAAATTAACTCTCCACTTGATATGTAAATGCTAATCGAGTTTAAACTAAATTATTTATGAATGAAAATGGTTTTTTTTTTGGGTTTTTTAGCAACACCATACAAGCAGTATCAAACAAGAAACAAGAAAGCACACAAGGGAAATTGTCTGTAGGAGAGCCAACCTGAATCACAAGAAGCTTAGGACGGTGAGGGAGTGAGCGATGTAAATGGATTTCCCGTATGCTCTCATGCGCAACTTCGAGCTTATATGAACGACCTTCATGCGTCAGGGAAAAGAATATATTCCTCACTTCCAACCCAAAGCTAACTTTGACATCCACCACACTCCAAAGAACAGATAACCTGTTGTGCGAAAGCGGGCAGCCAAGAAGTAATTTGACGTTTTCCAGCACAAATGATGGCTTCCTTGGTTTAGCAATTATGTCGCGTTTCATATCGCGTGTTTTCAAGTAAGAACCATCATACGACAGGCTCTTCCGCTGAGTCATGACTGTTAAATCTTGAGCTTCTTCCTTTCTTGAGAACTGAACGATTGCAAAAACTCTTGAATTTTTAGGGCTTTTTAGCTTAAGCGCAATCACAGATCCCTCGCCCGTATGTTTCTCCAGAAACGCAGCTACCTCTATGGGAGTAACGCGTGAAGGGAATCCAGAAATCCCAACGGTCTTACCATCCATCCTTGGATAATGAATGCTTCAGATGCAGGACTTCTTGATGGGAATAATATCGTACCTATGCAAGGAAAGATTTTGATCTCTGAACCAAACAAGTAGCAACAACATATGCGTAGTAAAATAGCAGATGGAGCATGGCAGCCATGAAAGCAGGTAAGACAGCTTCGGTAGAAGGGTGACATATAGTCTATGTAGTTTAGCACGCAGGAAGATTCGCAAAAGCAGGAAACGGAACAAAAACTCCCAACTCATACGTTTACTAGATGTATCCTTCTTCTCAGGTCTACTTCAACAACACTAGCTCAAAGCGAAAGAAAAGAAGAGAAAAATAGACATGTCGTCGTGTACGCGAAGTTAAATCTTAAAATCAGCTTAAGTGAATGGTATACCAAAGAAAGAAAAGATCACTACATGATATTATACTGCAAAGCCTGTCATCAACCCAATTCGACATGCATTCCAGAAAGGAAGCATGCATATCTTGTGATTCAGAGCGAGGGAATTCCTTCCCACGAAGTCACTAACTTGATGTAAAAATAGAAGCAAGAGAACCAAGACTAACACGCGAGACTAAATTATGCCAAACAACATACGACGCATCGACCAATGTCATCAAGAAGTTACCACGCGACGACCACCGCACCGAGCTCTCCGAATACGTCAAAAGACCTGAAAGGATTCAGCGTGCAACACGAGGGTCTTGATCGGAATCCTTCCACCTCTTATCTGATCTCCCGTTCTCGAACGCAGGCGAAATGGTTCGGAGGAGCCGAAAGGGAATGGGAGGGATTTTATAGAGGACCACCGAGAACGTCGTCGCCATGAACAGCTGACGCGAAAAGCAGAAATGCGACAGACACAGACTCCACGTTTGATACAGTGGTAATAGAGTTGACGGAGTATGGAGAGTTGGAACGACCCACGCGGGTTTAACCGTAACGCCATCCATCGCATCTTGACAAAATCATGTCATATACGTACGGTCAAGACGCGAAGCTTACGGGTAGGAAAGGATTAGATACGAAATTTTATTGCATGCAAACTGTGGGGAAATCTTTAGCTTCCGTCGAATGGGACGGCGGTTGCCTGATGCAGCGCATTAAGATCAGAGACTCCTTTTCACAAGGCCGAAGAAGAATAGCGAAGCACTTTGCCCTAGTCTCGTCCTCCGTTTGGCCAGCACGAGAATCAATCTCGCTTCCTTTCTTGCCTCCCAAGTTAGTTCCGCACAGTCACTGACCTCATCTTTTCCCTTTGTGCTTTCCTTCGTGCAGTGACGGCCAATGGCAGCAACGATGGTAACGCGAACCTGCTTTACACTGGTTCTTTGATGACTACATCGTGCATCTATCTAATGTACGAAGCCAATAAAAGTAGAGGCCGATCTTGTTGCGTGAAATCTCGATGTGTGAGTGCTCGGTGGAATCAAATAAAGTTGGATTCTGCTCTCCTCTATGGCTAGTCGTGCCAACTTTATTCGAATGCTTGAAGGAAACCATACCACCGACATCACATTTCTTTTCTCAAACACTATGCCAAACATGACCGACATCACTTCACCCAGTAGAACAACTCCAACCTTTGGAGTAATTTTGCATCAATGGTACATATATTTCTCCCAACATGTGAAGTAGAACGACCTATCCATATGTGATTAGTTGCCTAATGTCACAACACAACACTAACAACTAGCACAATAATGTTTAAGGATTAAAATGAACAAACATTATCACTGTGCACTCCAGCCACATGAACTATTTCCTCCTTCTTTTCCTTTGTTTCCTGTTCAACGACAAACAACAGAGGACAACTATACTACCACTTCCAAAATGTTAAACACCTCAAAAGTGTCAATGGACATACTGGCGCAACTAGTATAATCACAAGCTTAACTAGATGATTAAGCATAGAACTAAAACTGAATCGAATGCAAAGCCCAAGAATGAGATTAAATCCAAAATGTCTGCATCCAAGGCCACCAACAGTATTCTTGTTTACACAAGTCCAATATATCGAATCCCAAAACAAAAACAACCAAGAAAGCCCAAGAAAATAAATGAACAATATTTCATTCTATGCTTTTCTTGATAACATAGAAGGTAACATCATGCCACGAATACACACACAAGTAAATGTAACAATTAAGCCGAGTGAAAAATCCACTGAGTAGATCAACCAATCTCGAGCTTTAGAAAGCATTTCAAGATTCCATGAGTAGATCAACCAAGGAAAAATGTGTCTTCCGACGTGTGTATGTGTGAGAGACAGATCTATACTGCTATTTAATAAAATAACATGATTAAATTTAATACAAGGGAAATAAATTAGGAAAGGCCATGATGCCCTGCATATCTAGAAAATTTTCATTATATTAGTACTCATTTAATCGACCAATGGTGAGATCAACTAAAAAACGGTTGTATATGCCGGCAACAGTATCCGAATATAATAAGACGACCAATCTTGCATCATATGTGTTCTAACTCTACATCAAAAATTTACCACCACAAGGCTACCATCAGTATCCGAATATAATAAGACATTGATGCCTTGGAACATTTACAAGAATACTAACAAACCAAGAACATACCAGCCCCTTAAAGGTCTCATCTAGAAATAATGATTTCAATAAACAGAAGGAACCTACATGAACATAAACTAAAAACCCTCAGTTTAATATAGCAGGAACCAGAACCGAGTGAGTACTTAAACTTCTTTATATATACCATCCTGACATTCAGAATTTGCCGACTCAAAACTCCTAACTAAGAGGTGATTACTTCAGTATCGTACAGAAACAAGAATGTAGAACATCGATACTAGTCCTAGAACGTAATACAATATGGTAGAATTCTTCAAACCATGCAGTCAAAAATACATGCCTTTACCTAGAATATGAAATACATATTGAGTATGTGTGTGTATGCAGTATCTATGAATATAAGTCTACACACATATATACCACAAGGATCCAAGGTTAATTCACCCAAAGGAAAAGACCAGACATCTATTGATGATTTTTTCCCCCTTTGTTTCCTTTTAAGCTTTCCATAGTATTTAAATTTATTTCTATTGTAGATCGAAAATGTTCCATGAGCCGGATCATGTGATCCAAGTCATAAGTAATTTCTAGCAACATAGGTACAACTCACTCGGGTACCTATTGAAGCCAATACTTGCATGATTATTCGAGGAATCTTTTACTTTTAAGGTAACAATCATGAACATAAAAATTGAATCTCCAAGTCTTTACACTTTTTCACAGTACTTGTCAATGTATGACTTGAAGAAACTACATGACCCTGTACTCCTCATCACTAAAGTACCTTATTTGCTGGTCCAACAAGATCCTGTGAACACTAAATCTCTATGTTTCAGTATATGATACATCATACATCCTTGGCTAATATCATTTCCGACAAACATAGCCAACCAAGAATGCATCAATCTTGACATCATCATAGACCCATACAACTAATAGTAACTACAACGATCTTGAACTACTAAGTACTCCAGAATTCCCAACAAATGTGGATAACAAAACTTGAAGGTATTCAGAGAGTATGAAGTAGTATTAATATTGCAAACGCATAGGATATAGATCGTGATAGCAAGATCCAACAGCATAGAACAGAAAGCATCTTTTACCAAAGCTAAGCATTACATTTTTTTTTCACCCAATGAAGCAGAGGAAAAGTCCAAAACCAAGAAGGAAGCATCATTACACCAGTAAAGTCATTAACTTTGCAACCAAGAGACCTTCTCGGACGCAAGTTCGAGTTCCATGGAAAGCTAAAACTGGGGTGGGGAGTGGAGAAGAGAAAACAGGAAGACAAATCACAACCTTCACCGGCCTTGTACCATGCCGGTGGGGTTGATCCCGAGAAGCATGTTGTTACCTCCGGGGAGGTAGACAATGTTGGGCGACCTGGAGAGTGTGGTGGCGATCTCGCGAGCAGCCTCGATGCGGCGGAGCTCGAGGAGACCAGTGCCCGCAGTAGCGGTAGCATCAGAGATGAGCTTTGCAGCCTCGCTCTCACCCTCGGCGCGGATGACGGCAGCTCGCCTCTCCTGCTCTGCACGGGCGACCAGGAATTTGGATCGCTCGGCTTCCTGCTGAGCCACCTGCTTCTTCTCAACGGCGCTGGAGAACTCGACACCGTAGGAGAGGTGGGTGATGGCCACGTCATCAAGCACGATGTGGAAGTCGCGGGCGCGGCGGACGAGGGCATCGCGGACGAGGGCAGAGACGTGAGGCCGCTCGGTGAGCAGCTGGTCGGCATTGAACTGCGCAACGACAGATTTAAGGACCTCGTTGCCGATGGAAGGGAGGACTTTCTCGTCGTACTCGGTGCCAAGGGAGGTGAAGATGGTGGGGAGGCGGGCGACGTCGGGGCGGGAGAGGAGGCGGAGGGTGAGGTTGACCATCTGCAGGTCCTTGGTGCCGGAGTTGGAGGTGAAGGTGTGGGGACGAGTGCGGATGTCGAAGATAAAGGGTTTCTGCAGCCAGGGGACGAGAAAGTGAGTGCCCTCGCCCACCGTCTCCGGGAGCACGCCGCGGAAGCGGTCGAAGAGCACCGCCCGCTGGCCGCCGTCCACCGTATAGAGGGACGCATTCAGCAGCGTCGCGCTGACCCCGAGACCAAACGCTGCTCGCGCTACGTTCGTTAGGAACGACACCGCCGCCTGCCCGCCGCCCGCAGCCATCTGCTTATCCTGATCGTTCGATTCCTCTCAGAGCACGAGGAAGGGGAGATGACGAGATGGGTGGCGTGTGGAGGAGGAGGAGGAAGGATAACTACTGACGACGGCGGCGCTGCAAAACCCTAATGGGGTTCTCGATTTGACTTCCTCGGTGGGGATTTTATCCGCTTTGCTTTCATTCAGGGGAGGAAGCGGCGCTGTAGAAGCTCCCGCTCTCCTTCCTCGGCCGAGTCACCAGTCAGGGAAGCGGCGATTCTAGATGCTGACGCCACAGGTAAAGAGGTGGTGGCCTCTTTTCCTCCTCTAATAGAAAAACGTGTTTCCCTGTTTGGTGATGAGGTCAGGACACAGGAGCCGCACCCAAATGGACCAGATCATAGTAAGCTTCTCACATTTGACAATGATACACATTGTACGATCTACGAAATGCTAAAATTTAACCAAAATATAATCTAAATCAAAATACTAATTAAAAATTATTGAAATTGGAATGAGGTTCGATGGCTTATATCAAGTTTTTCCATGTAAATCGGTTCGGATTTGATTCCCTTTTTTGGTTTTAATTTGAACATCCCTAATCGCAAGCATTTAGTTTGTTTTCATATTTCTCGAAAATATTTTCTTCACTTGTAATTAGTCAATTGAGATTATAAAAATATGAATTAATTATATATTATCCTTTATAATTAGTTATTCTTAGTATTCTAATTTTTATATTTTAAAAAAATATATTAAAATCTCTATAATTACAAAAGTGAGGTAATTAATTCGTCAATAAATTTTTTTTCTTGATTTTTAACCTTATGAAATCATTTGTTTAATATGGATAAGGATTTTAATATTTCTCATTCATAAATATAAAAAAATTAAAATTAAAATATTAATATTAAAAATAATTAATTACTTGAGATAATCTATTATTAGCCCTAAAAATATTCACTTCTTCCACCATTCACGTTAAGATATTAATGCTTAATCATATAAATTCAAATTAATACATGAAAGCCACGGCAACGTGAGGCCAAATCTCGGAGAGAGGGTTATAAAGGGGAAGGTGAAGGTGGTGAGCGGAGACCTTCTCGTCATCACTTTCTCTTTCTCTCGGTTAGGTAGTTCTAGTGTAAGAGAAGGAGGAGGCAGAGGAGGAGGAGGAGGAGGGGGGTGAGAGAAACCGATGGGGAGGCAGCCATGCTGTGACAAGGTGGGGCTGAAGAAGGGGCCATGGACAACAGAGGAGGACAAGAGGCTGATCAACTTCATGCTCACCAATGGCCAATGCTGTTGGAGGGTTGTTCCTAAGCTTGCAGGTCCTCCCTCTGCTCCATTCATTTGATTTAACGTCAGTGATCGCTAACACAGTGAGCAAGATGGACTGCGTTCATGCTTATTTTCTGTCTTCCTTTGTTGTAGGACTTCTGAGGTGTGGAAAGAGTTGCAGACTAAGGTGGACGAACTACCTCCGGCCTGACCTGAAGAGGGGATTGCTGTCGGAAGAGGAGGAGAAGATGGTCATTGAGCTCCATTCTCAGCTGGGAAACAGGCATGCTGCTGCTGCTCCCCATCTTCCCTCTTCGTTTGCTTCTTGTTTCTTTTGTCTTATTGTAGGAATTTTCTCGTTGGAGTGGCTGCACTAAGCAAAGCTTTCGTTTGTTGTCTCAGATGGTCTAGGATCGCATCCCATCTCCGTGGTAGAACTGATAACGAGATCAAGAACCACTGGAACACCCACATCAAGAAGAAACTGAGGAAGATGGGGATCGACCCCTTGCTTCACAAGCCCCTCATTCCTTCAGCAAGTGGTGTTCCCCATCAGGAGCAGCAACAAGCGGGTGCTTTGGCTGAGAGGATGGAAGAACAGGAGAAGCCCTGCTCAGGAAGCTCTTCTGAGAAGGCTGCAGAAGGGCAAGTTGAGGAGAACATACCAAGCACGGCTTCTGAAGCATTCCTGAGCAAGTCTCCAGGATTTTGCACCGACGAGGTGCCCATGATTCTCCCCCATGACATATTAGCCTCATGTGCTTCCACTCCCACGGCCTCGTCTTCCATTTCGACATCATCAACGTGCTCTTCTTCCAGCTCCTCATCGAAGGCAGCGGAGATCCAACTTCCATGCATGGAGTGGCCAGAATCAACGTATCTCTGGGGTTTGGATGACTTGAATGGATGGGACTTCATCTTCGATCGGAGGGATGAAGAATTAGGCCTCGATCCTTTCAGCCAGTGGCAAAGAACCGCTTCTGATCATGAATCCTGAACTCTGAGCTGTTCTAATCTCATTCTCCTTCTGTAATTTCTAATTGCCGATAGAACAAAGCAGAATGATGGCAAATGTTTACTCCATCTTTATTCGATCAATTGAAAGTCCGATACTTCACTCTTAGATCATTCAATCTAAAAAGAAAATTTACGATGAGACACAAACGATTACTTTTAACACAAAAAATCCACCATTTTCTTGCACCATTCAATATCGCTTGAAATATTAGCCGCATTCTGCGCAACGCATGAACAATGGATACCGACGCGGCCACGTCGTAGCTTCGCTCACCACGCAACGAGTAGAAGTGTAAACAAGCAATTGTTTGACCAGAGGAACAAAAAGAGGAAAGCATCGAATTGACGCTATAAATCAGTGGATCGCTGGAGGTTGAAGACAAAATGTTGGCGGACATGAGTGCCTCTTTTGTTTCAGATGATTAAGCTCTGTTGCCCCAAACAATTCCTGGAGGCATACCGTATAAGTTTGACTCACTGTTCTCGTCGCCATCCATCTGTTTCTCCTTAACCATTTATCACTGGAAATTGTTGGCTAATTAGTGAATGACTTGGGAACAATTATGATCAACTCTATCTTCCCTACTACACCATGTTCTACACTTGTGAGGGTGTTAATTTAATATGCTAATGTACATAATATTGTACAGCTTCTATTTGTTGTCTTAAAACCAATACTAGTGAGGCTGTATCTGGGAACATATTTTTAATATGCAATTAGATAAAATTATGGAATATTAAGTGTTTAGTAAACAATAGATGAAGACTATATCTTAAATGTGTTGTGTACTTGGTAAAATTATATTTCAAAAGTTCATTGAATATTTTATGATAAATTTATCCTTTTAATATATATATAACATTTGTTCAAAAATAAATTAATATTTTTATTTAAAATAAATAAATAAATAAATAAATAAAATAAATGTATGTATGTATGTATGTATGTAATCTTATAAACATTTTGTATGACCCAAATATATAATAAATAAAAAATTATAATCATATAAATAATTATAAAATAATTTTATAACTAAATATATAAAAGTTTAACTTATAGAAAATATAAATCATGTTACTTTCTCATGAAGTCATTTTGATAATTTTATAATTTTAGATAACGTCATAAGATATTTTAGAAATTTAAAAATTATATTAGCATCTCGTAAATACTAAAATACAAATGCTATCCTAAGGTAATATCAACATTTAAATATTTTTATTACAGCATACAAATAAATTATGATTAAAAATTAAATATCAATTCACGTTTGAAATATACATTGATCACTCAATGCATGTTTCAAATATATTTATAATTATACTCTGAATCATAAAAAAAAAAAAAAAAGTGAAAGTATAGGCCGAAAAATAAGACTTACTTTTGGCGAATACAATGCTGTATATATTGTCCTATTCGATCAGAATTTTAGTTCCCACTGAAAGCTACATTCTATATGCATGAATCTTCCACCAACATGCTTCTGATGCTAAAAGCTTCATCCTTGAACTCACATTTCTAGACCAAGTATTTCTTTTATTTCTCATTGCTTTGTTCCTATATTGAGAGCTCCATTTGAGTCATGATAAGGATAAGAAAGTGACTGAATACGATTCCTTGTGTGAATCTAAGAAATTTCCGACAGAGCATTGGAAGAATTCTATCCAACTGAATGCGATCGAATCAGGTAAAAACACAGTCTCTGAATGCCAATCTAACCTTCTTAAGATTCATATGGCTTCTGTTCTATTGTCTCTTTAAGACCTAGAATTTAATCACATGGAATATATATATATATATATATATATATATATATATATATATATATATATATATATATATATATATCCAAACCTATTCACTTTTATGAGTCTGAGACTAAACATGTCATGCGGATACAATCCACTTTCGTATGATCGGAATTCCTCGAGGTTATGCCATCCATCATGCATATGACCTATACTTATTATCAGGTATGAATTATATATTTATACTACAATACGAATTCATCAATAATTTTATTATTCTCTTTTATCAATAATTTTTTTATTATTAAAGAAACGTCACACCTGAATCACCCATGACGAGAGATGAGTGCACCGGAGAGCGGATCTCCGGTGGGCCCTTCCATTTACGACCTGGCCACCGAGTTCAGGGCCTCACAGGATTAGGGAGCAGCAAGTGCATCTCCTTGAACTGAAGCACTATCAAATGACAAGAGAAGATGCTTCAGATCATGCGATGATTCGCCTCCCTGTGGAGTCTGAGAGGATGATGCATGATGAGGTAATATATGGAGGTGGTGTGATATATAGAGTAGACGTGCTGTGGCGAGGCATGGGAACTGCACCTGCGGTGTTGTGGATAACGTAGCCTTTCGGAAAGCCATATAAACAGAAGACGGGGGCTAATGGGAGTCGCACTAACGCAAACAAAGAAGAGTGTTCCAGTTGTAGCTTGTAGATGGATTCGAGGTTTAGGTGGATTGCAGGTCATGTGATTTCTATGTGCTCGACTTGTGGTCCGGAATCAAGTGGGACTATTGAGTTGCAGCACTCATTGGATGCATTTGTACGTAGGAAAATTCTATGTTAAGGGAAGCTTTCGAAAGCCGCAACTTAATCGTGTCAGATAAAAGCAACACGCACTTGCCTCTATCATTCTGCTAAGTTCTAGCCTTTAGAAGACGCGTCCAAGTGGACTGCAATCGGTGCTTGAAATCTTCACGCAGAACATGCATCGAAGAGTAGAAAAGCAGGACGGTGGCGTTATGAGAGAGACAGAGAGAAAGCACCGGTCATTTTCCTTCGGTCGCCGTTTGTCTCCGATCGTAGCACATCTACTTCAGTGGTGTCCCTCTGCTTCCTTAGGTCATAATTTGGTTAGGTCAAGTAGTGCTGTTTTCCATGTGTTTCGAAGGCCTTTAATCCCAACCCGATTACAATTCTTCATTGAAAGTAAGATTGTATCTATTAGATTGGTAGAGCAGTGACCAAAACACTTCAACTAAAATCAACACTCATCAAATTGGATAATTCTTCTATGGCCCAAATCTCCTTTTCTTAATTCTATTCCAATATATTTTACTTTTTAACAATCGAAGTGTCCTACGAAAAAAAGAGAGTAAGTCTAGTTCTTTGAAGGAAAGAGAATAAGGTGGTTGATCAACATTTATATCGAATGGATGCCCAAAATATTGAGAATCTATATGTTGGGATGATGTATATGCTATCACTATGTTTTACAATATTGCTACAATGGATAACAAGTAATATTATAGTTATTTCGATTGATACATATGATTTATTAGTACATTATTGTACAAGTGATAGGTTGTAGGTTGAAAAATGTGAGAACGTATAAAGTGTTATGAATGAAAGATTAAAACATACGTGATGCAGGTTAATCACAATACATTGAGCTTTAATCTCATCGTCATCAGTGATTTTTTATGGTAGTCTATGATATCATCAACAACCATAGGTGATAGAAAGCTTGATCAAATTTCATTGATATGATCTCTATATATATAGGCTAGACGAAAGGCTTCGATTGGAGAAAGGAGCAGGAGTCAGTGACAGAAGTAGGGGTTGTGATCAATGAGAAGGAGGATGATCAGTCGCTTGTTGTCATCAAGGAGATATCACTAAACAGTGAGGAAGGAAGGATAAATCTTGCTCTAAGAGAAGAGATGTTGTGATACCATGATAGATTACAATGTGATAAAAAAATTTGATCAAATTTTATTAATGCGATATCTATTAATAGAGGTTAGAGGAGAAGATTTTCTTTAACAAAATCAAATTAGGCAAGAGAGATTGTCGCATGCAGAAATCTTATCTTCTATCAATAGGAACATCTAAATCATGCATGTAACTGTCACGCAGGTCATGGTGACATGCATCGTCATCCGTCGTCATATATGACATAAGATGTCCCTTTCGTCAACTGACACGTAGGTCAAACAAGATAAAACTCAGTGCATGATAACAAACAGGTGGTGTCCATAATCGAAGGAAGTCTTAGAAGAGTTGAGAGACGGCGAGAGTGTGGGTTTGGTAGATACAACAAGTGCTACATGAGTGCATGACTCGAACAGCGATTCAAAAGCCCACGAGCACATCTACCTCCTTTCCCTGTCTCTAATTACCCACTTACACTCTTCGTCCTCAAATACTATTATCGTCTTTCTTCTTAGCTCGGCGTTAGATAGGTTGTTACGGTTCACATGCATAGGAACCTTAACCACAAGTCAAAACATCCTTCTTTTGCTATATGTACTCCTTTCCTGGAAGACTTGGGATCTTCATGCAGGTGGTACTTCCTGTATCATTTCTTTTGTAGGTCCAAACCCCAGACACGAGAGAGAGAGAGAGAGAGAGAGAGAGAGAGAGAGAGGGTTTGCAGGTCGTGTTGAAGGTTTGGGCAAAAGATCAACCCAGCTGCCGGATTGATACCATTCATTCATTGTTGGGTGAGCGATATCCATGCCTTGCTTGTGTCAGGTGATCAGTCCTTGCGTTATCGACCTTGTGTTCGTTGTCTGTTCGACCTTGAATATGAAGGGCAGGTAAGATGCTATTTTCGATTTATAGTTGACTACTTTAGGATTCAACTGAGATAGAGCAGATCAAGCTGCAAGTTCAACAACCACATATGGCCTATGAAATTAACGAAAGCATAGGATTTCAGTGTATATATTTATATGCATCTAAGAAACACCATTGTCATGCAGAAAGCATAAGAAATTAGGTGGTTCACTGCAGTTAGGAAATACCTGACCAAATTTTCTAGGATTACTTGAATGAAACCTGATTTATTACAAGCATCTTGATGATCAAAAATCATATGGAAGCATATCTTAGTCAATATTCTGATCTTGGTGCAATTATTCTATGGTCCAGTCTTGAGTGGGGGCAGGGAATCAGACATATCCATGAAAATTGTTAGCAATATATCAGTTAATAAGCATATATTAACTACAACTTTATTAGTTATATTCAATTGCAGGAAACAGAGTAAAAATTTCTTATCATCTCACAAAAGCAAGCAAAGCAATACACTTTCATTCCCACTTCTTTTTTACTATATCTCTCTCTCTCTCTCTCTCTCTCTCTCTCTCTCTCTCTCTCTCTCTCACACACACACACACACAAAGATACACACGCATTCGTATGGAATGATAGATGAGACCGACGATAGATCGGAGGTGGTAGATCGTGAAGGACCTTTATGAGGCAGGACAAGGATCTGTGACGAGCTTTCATGTAGCAACTTGATCAAACAGGGATTCCATGGAAGTGAGAGGTGAGGTCTCTCAACTTTTTATGGGGTCTCATATTAGAGTAATGATTGTCGGCAAGCAGCTTCCATCCTTCTTATGCGTCGCTAGTTGCCAAACCCTCATTCGTCGTAGAACACCGTGCCACGGTGCCTACCTTTCAATCTTCTCTCTGCTACCGTAGCTACTTCGAGGCGATGACCAGCCTCTTACGTTGGTACACGTGCATGCATGCAAAACAAAGGTGGCTCCTTGGCCGACCATATCTAACCATTAGATCTTGTGACAGTTAAACTAGTGAGATAAAGTGTACAAAATGCTTAGCCACAAAGTTGTTCCCTAATTTACGTGCCACTACATCAATCATGTACAAAATGTTTCATTTAGGGGTAATAACTAATCACATTGCCATGGCGTAGATGATCACTTGGGAGGGAAAGCATCACCATTGACTGTTTCTTTCGTCGAGTTATGCGTATCTATTCGGTTCGAATTAGATGTTGATTTATCCCCCAATAAAAGGGTATATTCGAAAATGCTTCATTTGGCCTAGGAAATCACAGAATCCTCATAGGTTCTGTAAGAAAATTGAGTCGATATTTATCTCAAAATTCTTCTACTCATCTATTCTCTCTCCCTCTGATTTCATGATCATGATTAACACTTTCCTTAGAAGTTGGATATTATTTATGGGAATCTTATCGTTGTCCGATATTCCTACAAGTGTGAGTATTTTTTCATATCTAAACAAGATTTGGAATCCTATATATTTGTCTTGTGATTAGACTTTGTATAAAGGCTTATTGATTAGTTTTAAATCTATAAATTCCAGATATAATCTATCTAATATGCATTATATTGACTTAAAGCCAACTTAATTGAGTTTCTAATGGATAGATAGGTGGGATTGATCTCCAATGAAGCTTATCAGATCTTTTTACCAAAAACTTAATGGAATTGAATTGGGAATCATATCAACTTCATTATACTTTGCATTGGCTTGTTATCTAAAAATATTTTTTATTTTGTTTCTCGTGATTATGTTTAAATTATCTTTTAAAGGATTTTAATATTTTTATTTTTATCTTTTAATGAATTAATTAGATAAAATTTCAGAGATAATGATCTATTGGTTTAAATTATTAATTTATACATATAAATATATGACATTTGTATGTATAGATTCATCCAAGTCTTAAGTGTTCAGGTTTATAAGGCTTAGATACATAGTTCAATCTATTTCTTTTAAAAAAGTTCAATATAGTTTTCATTTTTTTTTTTACTTCAATCTTGATTTCTTCTTATTCTATTTGATTTGATCTTGGGCTAATAATATCTTATTATTACTATTTAA
>NC_088355.1:34840000-34865000 GCF_036884655.1 Musa acuminata AAA Group
AAGCCAGATGAAAATATAGATTGTTATGAGATAAGACTTATTGCAAGAGGATTTTTTCAAAAATATAGATAAGATTATAAAGAAACCTTTAGTCTTATGGTTAAGATGACATATTTTAGGATGATGATTGCTCTAGTAGTTAATCTTAGATTGAAGCTTGTCAACTTGATATGAAGAATACCTTCCTATAGGGTGAAATTCATGAGGATATTTATATAGAACAATCACCAAGGTATACTTTTATTTCTAAACCAAATTATGTTTATAAGCTCAAGAAGATGTTCTATAAGCTAAAGCATGCTCTTAGAGTATGGTGTGAAAAAATTATTTGATACTTATAAAAATTATTTTTATAGAAGATGTTCTATAAACAAATTATTTTCCTAGCTTATTTATTAAAAAGAAAGAAAGCCTATTCATATTACTCTTCTATATGTGGATGGTATGATTATTATCAGAAATGACGAAATTTTAAAGTTTTTTAGTGATGTTTCTCTTTGGTTTGAAATAAAATTCTTGGAGAAGCTTAATATTTTTCTTACTTTGGAGGTGATAAATATACAAAAATATATATTTATCTCTTAAACTAGCTATGCAAAAAGAGTTATTAAAAAGTTTAGAATTAATAAAAATAAGAATGTTTCTACTCCACTTGATGCAAATATAAGTTGTAACGATAGTATTGTTCTTTCTGACTCTCCGATCTTTTCATGATCTCATTGATGATCTCATCTACTTAATAAATATAAGATAAGATATTATATTTTTAATTAATCTTGTAAGCCATTTTATGTAATTTTTAAGGAAATCACATGTTTGATGCAACAAAGAGAATTCAAAACATGTGAATTATATCCTTCATTTGGGATTATCCTATAAGAAGACCATTCATCTTGAATTGCATGATTACATAGATACTAGTTTATGAGGTAATTTAGATACTCATAGATCCAATTTTGACTATATATTTTCATATGATTTTGTGTATATCTCATAATATAATAAGAAATAACAATTGATCTTTCATTATACAATTGAAGCAAAATACAATGTTTCCTCACTTATTGCTCAAGAATATATATATAGTTAAGACATTTAATAGAGGATGTTTACTATCAAATTAATAAATCAACTATTTTATAGCATAATAATTAAAATACCTTAAAATTAGCTACAAATCTAATTTGTTATATAAGAACCAAATATATTGAAATTAAACATAATATCATCTAGAAAAAGACATTGAAGGAGTTATTAAGGTCATGAAATTAAGAGCAAAATAATATCATAGATATCTTTATCAAATCTCTTTTTAGAAGATCATTTGAAGATTTTCAAAATAAGTAAAGACTTATCTATGAAAGTATACTTTTAAGAGGTAATATTAAGATTTAAAATATTATCTTTTGGAGGATTTTAAGATTCTTATATTTTATCTTTTACATAAGTTGATTAGATAGAGTTATAGAGATAGGATCTCCTAGTTTAAATTGTTATTCTACACCTATAAATAGATGATATTTATACGTGTAAATTCATTCAAGTCTTAAGTGTTTAGACCTATAGAGCTTAAGCCTATAAGTAGTTTAAAATCTTTAAGTTCAATATAACATTTTTTTTGTTTTTTTTACTTTTGCCTTGATTTTTTTTTCTTATTTTGTTTAATCTTGGACTAGTAATACATTATTATACTTATATATGATTTCTCCCTTTCTTCATAGATTATGAAGATATTTAAGGATTAATCTCTGATTAACTAATTGAGTGAAAGTATAATAATTGGGATTGTTAATTCGAGTTCCTAAAGAAGATATTATTTACCTTAATTTCATAGGATTATGAAGATAATTGAGGATTTTAATAAATGTAGGATCCTTTTCCATAAACTTGGTTGGATAAAAATCAACCCATCACAAAAATTTCTCCTTTCTCACACAATACTTTGATTTTACTATGATGTCTTGTAATCTCAATTCAAGATGTTTTCAAAGTACGTAAACTAGCTTAGATCCTTAGGATTCTTTATAGCAAAAGATGTTTTTTCCTCTAGCATTAATATCTTTCTCTTATTCTCTTAATCTATTGTCTCCCCTTAATATATTTACACCATTTGCTAGATTTAATGTTTTTCTCTCTGAGAAAGATGTTTTCAATGTTTTTTCTTTTATTATTTGATGAATTAGGCTTCATATTTAAAATTTATCTTCACTCTATACATATGCCTATATTTCTTGAACAAACTTATTCATGCTCTACTATGGGGGAAGTCATAACCTATCATTCATGCAATATTCCTACTAAAAAATAATTTTTTTTTCTTCATATGATATTTTAGTTTATGCTAAAGAAATTTTAAAATGAAACAAGAGATAATTTCTAGGGAAAATATATCCACTCCATTAATGTGATTTAACTTAGATTTATTGTTTACTAGCTATGTTCCAAGTATGATAAGAGATTAGGTGACAAGTAGATATGGGAATGTGATCTCATGAATGAGTGATTAAACTAAAGAATTAGACCTTTAGAAATCCGTGATGCAAATTGAAATAGTTTGGGAAATCCATGATAATAAAATTTTGGGACAATGTTTTGGTTCCATGTTAGGAAATAATTCTTTTGAGGTGAAATTTTGGTGGAACCAAAATAATTTAGAAAGGAGAGGATAATAAAGGAGATATCTAACTCTTAACTTATATTCTCCTTTAAATTAAACTTTGTAAAAAGAAAAAAAGGGTAAAACCTAAACTATCATAATATATAGTGATTTTGGAAGCTTCATAGCTTTTTTCGAACTATTTATAATAATTACTCATGTGCTTGATTTAATCATTCACGTACAATTTGAAAAACTCTTAATTTGAGTCATAAATTACAACTTTCTCTTGTTCATCTTCAATCACAAAATCAATCTAATTCTAAAATTTACATGTTAATAATTTTTACACTTTTGACATATATAAAAAGTTCATATAGAGGTTCTCTTTACACTTTTGACATATGTAAAAAGTCTTCGGGCTTTACAATTTTTAGGTTTATGATTTCTTTAAATTATATTAATCTTGATTATGTCTTCAATTATGATGGATTTATTTTGATTTTATGAACTTTTACTTACCTACAAATTTCTTCTCTTTCAAAATTATAAATATTTATATATAATTTTAAATTATATATATATATATATATATATATATATATATATATATATATATATATATATATATATATATATATATATATATATATATATATATATATATATGTATGTTAAGATCGAAAAGCCAACGAAGATGAGTAATAAACGAAGGACTGCACATTTGACACGGCTTGGCATGGATAAAGCACCCGTTAGTAATTTACTCTCATCCAAATGGGTTTCACGTCGGTGGAAGGTATGTGAAACATCTCAAATTATTTGTGAAAATGTATTATCTTTTCCATATTTTAGCAACTTGAAACTAAATCTATATACTGTAATTAGTTATAATGATTCATTACTTGTCATCGTCTTTTTGTTTTGTTTTGTTTTTCTTTTTCTCCTGTATTTATGCTGTAATAAAACAGAATGAAAACCTTAAAGCATGCAACTTTGAAATTGATTGCTAAGGTTGTACCACTAAAAAATTGCTCATGTGGGGCAACTCATAATTAATGATGGAGGAGTTCAGTGAAATAGCGATCACAGAGATCAGACAACAGATGAGAAGGATGTGGCAATCAATATAATATATTGTGATACTATATGTGTACAAAACGTGATTTGTATTGAGTTGGAATCAAATTTATTTAAGCCACTTAATGATTTCGTTTGGGTTCCATAATCATATATCATAGATTTAATTAAATTTACTTAAATTGTGTGGTATCTAAATGATCAATCTCTTCAAAAATTTTATGATCCCTTAACGATTTTTGTAAAAAAAATAATAAATAAAAAAAATATTTAACTCGAGATTCCACAAGTAAATATATCAACAATCACTCGATAAATAATATAAATTAGAAATATATACTTAGTAAATTACAAACATCAATCCTTCTTATTAGACTTTAGAAAATAGATAGATTGAATTAATTATAATAGGGGTTATATTTTTCATTAATTCAACAAAGATGGAAAGAGGATCATTGCAAAATAAAAGACTATAGACTATATATAATAGGGGTTATACTTAGCAACCTCCGTATTACCATTCCTAAAAAAATAAAGACTATATATTATAAAATTAGCCGATAATACCTAAGTCATGTGAAACTTTTATTATATTCATTTGTAATATTTTTTTCACAGACCAAAATAAACATGACTGTATTATAGATAAAGAGCTATAAACATCGATGTTCTTCGACTCCAAACAAACCAAAGTTTTCAAATCTTGCAGAAAATCTTGCTCTCATATTTAATGTAGTTTATCCAATCTGAAGAGCTAACGAATTTACGGCCATGTTGCTCATTATCAAAACTTGTGAGAATCTAACCTTCATAAAATTTTATAAGATATACCAAAAGTTTTCAACAATATTAAAAAAATCGAGAATATATATCATAATTAATAAGAATTTCAATAAGCTCAATGAATTCGACTCTGCATACATCACCCCGAGGTATGTTACGTTCCTACAATGCAACACTCAAAGAGAACAAGAACTTGCTATAAGTCATATGTGAATTGATCAATAATCACTATAATAAAACTTAAATTATTAATTGACATGAGTTATTTTAAGACTCTTTTCTTTTACCATCAAGTACTTTATATCATAATACATAGAGTTACAATAGTATTTAATATTTTTAGAAAAAAAGATACTACGATATAGCACAAAGTATTTTCAATGACTTAATAATTTAGTTTGATCATGCCAAATCTTATAATAAATTTTTTCAGTCATAACTCTTGATTAGTAACCTTCACAAAATCAACTTCTATTGTTAATAATTCTATAATATATTACTTGATATTTTGTTTATAAATTATCCCTCCAGTTAATAAAGATATAAATCATAGAGGACTTCTAATTATCGAGATAATTTATAGAATCAATACAGAAAACATATTATCATTTTAAACATATATATATATATATATATATATATATTATCCTTTGTTTGTAAAAATATCCTTTGCTTAAACCTATACCATTGTGAATTGTCAAACCGAAAGGAAATTTCTCAAATTCAAAAAGATTTTTGAGATTTTGAATAAAGGCGTTCATGTGGGATCATTAGACAATCAAATACTAACAAACAATCTTATCATTGTACTATATTTCTGATCGAAATTATTAGTGTGCAGAAAGAAAATGTTCTTTTCCTGTGTGACTTCAGCTCACAGTTTACATAAAACAGTGAAGAAAAAAACACAACCACAAGGTTCGATTTTACTAATTCAAGAACTATTTGACTGCACACATCCTCTTTAAGGAACTTTGGAACAAAAAGAAAAGACCCGATAAGCCTAGCAGAGAATACTGAATCAAAACAGACACACAAAGGAAATGTAGTTGGGAAAGCAATGAGAAAATCTCTGTTTCACTCGTTACATTTGATGAAGTGAACACTCAATTTTGCCTCATTGCAAGATAAAACTTTCAAGCTGACATCCAAAACCAGAGTCGCTTTCAACACTCCCGGTTATGACACTTTCTGCTCCTAAGTTTGCAAGTCATGATGCTTTATGCATGTTATAAGCTCGCGAGTATGTCAGCATAATCAGGGACGATGAAGAAACTTAATGAATTTACACTTTTTGAGTATAAAAATGAACTACAAGAATGTGAGGGATCAAGCTCCAAGTTAGCATCTAGGCATACCAAGATTATGCTTGAGGCCCAGACAATTCGGTCCAACATCTCCAAATCAAAAGCATGATACGAGTAGAGCAATTGAATACGTTGATGATCTACAGTGCGATGAGATGACTACTCCCATCTTTGTAGAATAACTTGCGATGATATCTTCAACTCTAATTCTATAGAAACAATGCGTGAAAAAGTATCTTGCAGCTGGAGAAAGGACTCAAAAGAGCCATTGGTCAGGAACAGTGAGGAAGTAATTTGACATGGCTTTCCTGAACCTTTTCTTGTACTGATCTGGAGAAATTACAGTTGGAGTTGCATTTTTCGGGCCACCAAGGATGCCGGAAGCTTTTACCCATGTTTCAAGTTGCTTGTCCCATGTATATTGCCGCATGAAGTCTATAATTCCTATAACTAGCTCCTTTTGCATCTCATCAATGCCAACCAGCAATGAGTAGTCCATGACATCAACACACTGCAAAAAAGAGATTTCAAGTAAATAAAAAAGGGAAGCATCTTCTTATGTTGTTGGGACTTCTAACTATGATGAACAGAAATTTATGCTCATAAACTAAAGAAGCCCACAAGCATTGATCTTTGGAAAGAAAGCAGAATAATTTACATGTATACCATTGTTCAAGTTGCAGGGTTATCCCACTGTTACATGCTGGAAGATGATTGGCCCCCTTTAACTCATATGACTATGCTAGTTATTCTGAAACATTTAGCTATGAGATTGTATAGGCATTGGTAACCCTTCGAGCTAACGAACTTGCTCATGACCTGCTTTAAACATGCTGCAACAGCATTTATTTCTAAGGAAAGATTTCAAAGGGAAACCTGCAACGCCATATAACAAAGAAAATATCTTACCTCCTGCCTTCCACATCATCATGTTGTTCATTGCCCTTGGATTACCAGAGCAAAACAAAGTCTTTTAGATTTGTGAGTTAACTTGTTATCATTGGTTAAGGTTTAGAAATGGTTGTATCATGAATTCAAATACAACCATACATCTAGTTATGATGAGTAAGATGACCGCACAAACTAACAACATACATTAAAAAACCTAACAAGCCCATGAATAATAAATAATTACTAAAGATAAGATATGACTATGCTACCTAATAAGTGTTTGGAGTAATTAAATCAAATGAAAAACAAATGACTCCAATGTGTAGTCCATTAAAGGGTCAAATATAGCAGGTAAAATCCAAGGTATTTCCAGTAACTTGGAGGAAAAAAAAAGGCACAAGTGTCAAATGAGCATCAACGAAGGCACACCAATTTTTGAAATTTGATTTTCTTTCCTTTTTTTTCCTCAGTGAAAGCCAGCCAGAGATATGTTCTGAAAGTTCGAATAGGCATGATCAAATTATCCAATTCACATTAAATAGTAAGAAATTTGAAATTTGATAGGTATTCATATTAAGAAATAAAACATAGTAAACAATTTAGTTATCAGAATCAAAATGAAATAGATTTCTTACTGTGAGAAAATAAGTATCGTTCCATACAGCCCGCTCCAAACTTCTCTTTGCCTTGCTTCCCAGAAATATTGGTTTTGTCTCTAACAGATTCAAATCTAGTAGAACTGTGTTGTTTCCCGAAGTATCAGGGTTATAACGGGAGCGTAGAGAACCTTTGAGATCATAAACTCTTGAAATATTCCTCTTAAAAAAGAGGTTCTCCATTACCATAACATCCATTTTCATTTCCCTCCCGCCTTTTGTGTGTTTGACAGTCACCTGATACATATAAGAGACAAATCATTACAGTGATGCTTTTACATTATATGTTTGCAAACTAAAGTATGATGGTGGCAGTCTGTGACCTGATAAATACCAAGGACTTTAGCAAGGCAGGTGGGACAACCAGAAGTTATGGATTGCGTCAAATACTTGAAGTATTGTGGAGCAAACTCCTCAAATGAATCTAACTCTGTTTTGGTGACCTGCTTAATTATGAATCTTTCATCCAATGACTTGGCAAAGTAAACATTGCTTTTACCACCTTGTGCACTCCATCTCTTGCAGCGGCTTAAGGAACGTATATAATCAAATTCACTTGGGCAGCATATCTTCCGAAATGCATGAAACTGCTTTGCAAAGTAGCATGTAACAGAAAACTTTGCCTTGTCTGAAGGAATTGAATACTCATCCTCAAAAGAAATTTTGAAATGTGTTTCTTTCGTATCTAATAGGTTCATCTGAGATAGTTGAGGTTCATCATGTCCAACATGAGAATGAGACTGAAATTTTGGTTGTTGAGCTGCTAATCTTGTACCAACATTGTTGTTGCTACCATAATTTCCAACACTTTTTTTTCCCACCATACTGAAGTCCTCAATTTCATCCAAACTAGATGTTATGCAGTCACTATACTCTTGGGAAGCCATAGCATACGATATTATGCTGGTGGGCTCATCATCATAAACTGCAATAACAATATCATCAAGAGCATTTTGAGGTAGAAGTAACCGTGCCCTGTCAGTCATCTTTTCCAACACTGGTGAGATATGTACAGGTTTGTGATTGAGAAGATCATCCAATCTCTGAACTAACCTAGGAGAATTTTGTGAGTAAGCTCTTCTCATGCTTGTAATTGGGTCCCTTACCATGCTTGCAAGATCGCCAGAGGAATCAAATGATTTTACTGAAGGTATATGCAATGAAGCAGGAAGAAAACCACCGTGTATTCTTTTACGGAACCTTAAAGCAGAGTCAAATGAATATACTCTTAATGGGGATTTCACCTTCCTGTAGCATGGAGAATCCATCAAAATTACTAATGCATCAGCTTCTGAACTACCTTTCGGTTGATCCATCACTAACTGACCTGAACCACTCCATGCCAAATCAATTTTGTCTGAGAGATTAGACTCACCAGAGATTGACGTATCATCCCAGTCATCATATTGAACAAACACAGAGTTAAAACCTGCTGAGCTTGAACAGTCCTCAATGGACAAGTCAGTTTCAACCATGTTTGTATTACACTCCAAAACCTGGAAGCTAAGTTCTTCATGCTGCTTTGAAAAACTTGATTTATCAGTTCCTAAAAGGGGCGATGACTTTGCAGTAACATATCCAGCTAAGTCCTCAAATGTTCTACCTTTCCTAGGTATTTCTTCCCTCTGTTCTCTCAGATTGGTTCGAGGTGAAAAATTCGTAAGTCGTGAATCAATTATGGTACAACTTTTTTCTTTGGACAACAAGTCTAATGAATAGAGTCGACGATCCCATATGTAAGAATCAAGTAGAAGTGCACGTCTCAGCCGATTGAGATCTAAGATATCAAATGTTTCCTGAAAGGGTTGAATATTCCCCACCATAACTGGTTGAAGCAAGAGCTGTTACCACATAAGAGGGAAACTTTAATCAATATGGATTTGCCCTCAAAAGATTTATCATGACAAGGCTTAAAACTTCAAATCAAGAGAACTTAAAGAACGAGTGTCATTGCAACTTACATCATACTCATGTCTTTCCATTTTTAACAAACCCTTCAGCTTGATAATGTGTCTATAGATGCTTGCTTCTAAAGGTTTATCCTTTAATGTCGTAATCTTCCTCTCAATCACATGGAGAACATCAGATATCTTACCATGCAAGATATTTATTTTGTTGGATACCTGTGGGAGCAAAAAGTCACAATCTATTACTAAAGCTTTTGAACTTGATGTACACATAAACTTATATGCAAAGAATACAAAATACCAAAATTGCCTCCTGTCTCAACCATTCTTGCTGAATCTGGCAAGTGAAATCCAGAAGTGATGGTGGCAAGCAAACAGATAAAATATCTACAGGAGAATAGCGAAAGAACGCAACCATGCTGCCAAACCTGCAGAAGAAAAGAAAGAAATTGAAATTTGCATTGGAAGTCAACTCATTTGGAGGTTGGTTCAAACTTTCTTATCAAGCATCAAATACCCATAAAAACGAAGGCAGTCTCTTTGTAGAGAGTGACCACAAGTTGCAATACGGTTAGCAGTTGCATGACTTGAAAAGCTAAGCTCCAAGAATTTCCCAAAAGAGAGCCCCCATGCAGCATCTGACATAATTACTCTGCGTGCAGCTGGTGGAACTCCATCCTCATCTTTTTCACACTTGAGGCATCGATGCCACATCCAAATCCTTCCATCATGTTCACCAGGTAACTCCATCGAAGGAAGTCTCCTGACCATAATAGTAAGGCTGCCCTGCTGGTGAGTATAACACCTAACATGGGCTTCTGTTGGCTCTTTACAGAATTTACAATAATTTGTCTGATGATGATGAAAGAAAATTTAGAAAAGTTCAGAATGTGTAAAGAACATAGAATAGAGTTGCACGGTCCATTGGCACAAAAAAAATACCTCGTCAAACAAGTCATCACGAAGATATCTCCCCAAAGGCTTATCAAAACTACCATAAAACTTGATGCGGAAAAGCTGAGAGCGCTCACAAACTCTGTTTTTTTTTATACAAGTGCTAGATAAAGAAACCAATATGCTCTGATGATTGTCAGCCGTGGAAAAGTAATCCCCAGGAACCTCATTCTTGATAGCACTATCTGATTTTTTATGTTCATCTGATCTAAGAAACCTGTCACTAGCAAAGTTGCTTCTTTCTTTAACTGATTTCTCCAGCACCTCACGTTGGTGATTGCTTATATCAGTATGTAAAGGTGAAAGGGGAGTGAGCTGCTTACAACAAAATCCAGGGTATGAACCCGTTAACCCACAAACACAAACATCTGAAATGGATCCAAAAGCTAAGCCTGTGTTGTTCTCAGAACACGGAGCAGAAAAGGCATCAGTATTACAAGAGTTAGTTTGTTCAGAAAAATCACTGTGCGTCTGTAGATCAGAACTTGGCTCCAAAATATCTTTGTCCAAATGTTTAATATCTGAGGATAAAGACAGGCTCTTTGTGTCAAGTTCACAGTTTGAGCCATCTTTCTCATGACTACAAGCACTCGGGGCAGCCAAACTAGAAGTTGTTGAAACTAAGTCATCAGCTTCTATCAACTTTTTAGGCAATGTAACTGAAGGCCCTACAGGAAGTTTAGGAAGCATTGCGCCTTCATCTTCAAGGAATGAGGTCTCTAGTGATAGATGATATGCTGCAAAGCTTGCATACTGAACAACATGCTTTAATTTCTTCAATTCTTCAAGGCATGCCCCCCTTAGAAGGACCTATAGAAATTAGATTAAGTTGAGAGCAGCAACCAAAAACTCCAAAGCAACAAAAATGCCAAAAATATAAGAGTATGTCCAAGTATTACCGTACCACACCACCACCACCAGATAAACCAAGCTTGTACTTTCAAGTTTAGGCAATATTTATGATACACAAAGCCATTTAGTTCCTAAAATTTAATCTGTATAAACACCAATATGTAAAAAAATTACATCTTTACAATCATATATGTAGAATGATATCATTTGTGAACAATATCTGTTATTTTACCAACTGACATCAAGTTAGCAGAGTGAATAGTGAACAAAAACAATGTCACTGTTGTTCTATCACAAAAATGTTACTAAAGAAAAGACAGAAAAGAGGCAAGCTTGAGGTAGACTTGTTGAAATGCATCTTAAATGGGTGCTTGCAACTTAACTATCTAAATTTAAAAAGTGATCCTTTGGCAATATTCTAAACCTTAGAATGTGGTGAGGATGTGAATAATTGGGGATACAAATCTGGTTGCATCCCTCTCTGTAAACAGAAAGAAAGTCCCATTTACATAGGCAGCTAGAATGATGCTGGGATAACTACCAGCAAAACTTGAAGCAAATTTAGATACTGAGCAGAAATGGAGAAAAAGAAAAAAAATTAAAGCTGACTACAGAGAGGGAAGAATTATTTATGGTTATAGTTCCTAATGAAATACACAAGCATCGACAGACCCATTACGTCTCCAGCCTCTCAAGGCTATATACAGGCAATGATAGAAAGTGAAAGAGACTGCCATCAATTGGCCTATCAAACATTAAAGGTTACACGTGTGATGCAAGTTAAAAACATACTAAAAAGATGCATCTCTTATTCCAAGCCTTCTCATTTTCAAGCTCAAAATAGTTGAAAGTTCTGTGGGAAACCACCCTAGAAAGAAGCAAGAAGTCGTTGACACCAGAAAGGTAATATCAATTCACCAATATCCTCTTTAAGGAAAAATAATGCAAGTATCTAATATGATTTATACAAGAATTATGCATATAGATAAACATCAACTAAAAAGCTTCGATGAGCATGCTGGCAATGATGATACATTTAACTCTTCAAAGACAAAAGATTTCGTTGAAACAAGTTCTTCAAGCCATAATTACGCCTTCCATTTTTTGAATGAGGCCCTGGCCTGAAAGCCAATTTTTTCATGGAGGTGGTGCCTTAGTATTTGACCCAAGTAACTTTGCCGGTGTGGGATACCACATTATACTGAGAAAAGGAAAAGAAAAAGAGTTCTACTGGCTAAAGGAGCTTTGCAAATAGGCCTTGCTAGCTCAAACTGTAACCAAAATCATAAGTGCAACTGTCGACACACTAACTTTTTAGGTTTGGTGCAAGGTCATGCTTAGACTGAAACTAAATATAACAGGAATTCAGACCCATTCTTGACATCCATCAGGTAGCCAATCATAATAAGTTGTTGAATCTAATTTCAGTAATGGTGCTCGGCAATCTTAATTGCTCACAAAATAGTAAATACCAACTAAGACTTGCAATGGAAGCATACAAGCAATTAGTTTTCACTACAGCCTGGAACAGGATTAAATCTAATTTAGGTTATCTAGAGGCTTTAAAGTAGACATTTTAGCAAGTTCTTTGTTTGTAGTTTCATGTTGGATTTTGGAAGAGTTATATATTTAGATCAACATCATCCTTGCAACAAGCTATCCATGAATATTAGGTTTGTAACTAGATCACTCATCAATGCAACAAGCTTTAGTGCATGTTACTGTGTACTCTATACCTCTACTTCTTGACAAAGTCAAAAAGACCTTAATCTTCATTGCATACAAATTTTGGGCTACACAAGGAAGGAATATGGACGAGCTAAATCAGATGGATCAACTTTTTCAATATTTTCAGATTAATTATCCCTTGGATGTGTCCATTCAAGTAGGTAT
Source organism: Musa acuminata AAA Group (assembly GCF_036884655.1). Taxonomy (NCBI): domain Eukaryota; kingdom Viridiplantae; phylum Streptophyta; class Magnoliopsida; order Zingiberales; family Musaceae; genus Musa; species Musa acuminata. The sequence continues at coordinate 34,852,920 of NC_088355.1, forward strand.
GCAGCAGATGAGGATGCCTTGGCTGATAAAACAGATGATAAATCTGCATGCCTGCATTGAGTCCAGATAGTGCAAGAAATTCATCATTACCGTGCACCCTAGATGCCGTGGACAGCCTTCAAAGAACATCAAAGTTTTACTGGGTTTCTTTGGATGTCGGGAAGATGAGAATTCCTCATACACTTTTTCTATCCGAAACATTTCACAGTGTCCAAGCTTTGCTGAAGCAACACCATCAATGGATGGAAGAATATGAGCACCAGTACACCTTGATATCCTCTCTAAAAGTGACTTCTTGACATTTAACACTAAAGATATCTCTTTTTTCCCCAAAAGATATTCTTGAGCATATGAGGAAACACTTTTTTCAACAAGAAGCACATTGGGCCGAAGTGCCTCTATCTTAGAAAGAGCCATCTTCATGTAATTGGTTTCCTGTGTATGTCAAAATTGAGTCAAAACTAATATAGACAAGGACGACCCATCGGAGTATCAAAAGCCACGGTTATAACCTGCTCAAGCAGAGCTCCTATAGATGCCAGTTCATTTGGGACCTTTTGATACTCCAGTGCTCCTCCAAAAAGAAGCAACCTAGGGTTACTATGCTGCGACACCATGCGTTTATGCTTTACATTCTTAGTACAAACCACTCCCTTCACTAGGGCGCTGTTAAATAATGATCACATATTAGTTTCTCGACTATAAAGGAAATTAGGATATCATGTCATCAACACCCTGTTACAGAAAGTAGCTAAAGAATTCATACCTATCATTTGGACTTCCTGATGCGATACACTTGACTTTAACATAATCACCTGGATCCATGCTACCTCCCTTGCTAGTATCTGGTTTGACAAAATTTGCAGCTTGCCAAGACAATGAGGATACTATCTCCAGCCAGTCCTGACTCTCTGAATCATTTCCAGCATGAACACCTTCTCCCTTCAATAACTGTGACACAAGGGCCCTAAAATGTGCATGAACAGCATTCCTCAAAGCCTCCTTGTGGGATTCACTAGATTTAAAGAGTTCGTCCGACTCCTCGACATCATCCTCCTCGTCAGTATGTCCAAAGAAACTGGTCTCTGTGTCGTCCTGCTTGTCCTCGGGGAGAGGAGGGTAAAATATACGATCATTTTCAAAGTTAAAGTGTTGTGGAGCCTTTTGACTTTCTTGATTAATGTATCCACGAAGGTTATCCGAAGCGCAATCACCAGAATTCTCCAACAAATCCTCAGAATCTGCTCCATATTTTCTTGACTGGCTCAAAGAACCTTGATCAGAAATTCCACACTTTCTCAAGAGAGGACTAACCGATCCTTGCTCAACAGACCTAGAAGGGCTGTCCAAAGGACTTGAATTCGCTGACCTGTACAACTCATTTCCAGCACTGGAACTCATGCAATCTATGTCAGAGTAATCCTGAGACAACACGCTCATCGGGGTGAAAAGCTGCTTCCCCTCATCATCGCCCTCGTCATCTTCGTAACTCCTACAATGACAAGAAAACAGCACAAAAGATGAACCAACTGAACGAATCATGAAGAATAGAAGAACGATCTAAAAAGTGGGGGAATTGCCTGTAAGTCGAACAACGAAGAGGGCGCCGCGGGGACGAGAACTGCCGCGACTCAGCCAACTGGCCGAGCCTGTCAGTTCTAGATCTGGAGAGGGGCGACTTCGGCGAAACGAAACGGTTAACTTCTTCGCTCGCGCTGCCACGTTGCTGCGCTGCTTCCCAGGGTCCATTGTCACCTCGAAAGCAGAGCTTGCAGAGAACACGCTGCTGCTCCGCTCGGTCTAACCTCGCGACAGAACCACACTTCCGGCAGACCACCCGGCCGCAGCTCTGGCACCGGTACCCGAAACCCGGCGACCCCAAGCAGTCTCTGCACTGGCAGCACATGGCACGATCACCGCCGGACGACATCAAAGTGTCCGACCAGACGTCCGGAAGAACGCTCACCCAAGATCTGACCTTTAGTATCAGATCAAGAATTGGGTAATTGGCTACTCCCATAAACCGAAACTGCTCGCAATCATAAAAATAACCTAGCAGTTCCCTTTCCCTCCGATGAAATTTCTTCTTTCCTGTGAAGATCTCTTGCAAACTCCAACCAAGAAGAGAACACACGTACACCACCCAAAAAAATAAAGGCAAGCTTTCCGATTTCTTCTAATCCCAAGAAACCAAAGCCAAACACCAAACACAAAAATCAAAAGCAGAAAAATCAGCACCCTCCGGAAGAGACCAAAATTTTCTCCGACCGGCAACCGGGTGGTATTATGTACAAACAACTTGAAGCTTAGAACACCGGACACCAACGCATTTCAGAGTCCTCCGAAATCCAATTTCTTTTTGCGCCCGAAACCAAATCAGAACGCCAAGAAAGGAGCCGCAGCCCACTCAGCCGATCCCCGATTGCTCTGCAGAGACCCCGGTCGGGTCATTGACCATGAGAGCAGAAGGCCAAACTTTTGGAGGCCCAGCAAGAGGAAGAGAGCTAAATGGGGAGGAGCAAGAGGGCATCGGCAGCGGGGGAGCTGATCTCTACAGCGGCGGTGAATCCCATCGTCGGAGAGGACAATCTCTTCTCCTTTGGAAGAGGCGACACAAGCAGGCTAAAAACAGGTGGAAGGTGGACGGAAGAAGGAATGCTTTCTCGACCGATGGGGCAAATTTATATACACCGAAAGCTCTGCGAGGGCTTTGAAAAGAAAAAAAAAAAAAAAAAAAAAAAAAAAAAAAAAGCATATTTAAGCGGAAAGTAGAGGGTATTGGTGGGCTTTCATCCTCCCCGCAGCGAGAGGACGACGAACGACGAAAGGATGAGTAGGAGAGAGATCAAGAGAAAGAGGTGTGTGAAGACGACGGACGATGGAAAGATATTGGCGCCCGAACTCAACCCATCGATTGGACCCACTGAAGGAGTACATGGAAAGTAGTTTGATTTGTGTGGTAATAGTTCCTTGTCCCAAGTCAACTACGACACAAGATTGGGGATTATTCGTGAGTCATAACTTATGGTTTTAGATAGTCTAAATGTATTGTTTGGTGAATATGATTCGTAAATTCTCATTAGAGTTTTCCAAGTATTTTATTTTTTAATATTATTTATAATATTAAGATGATTATTAGAATGATATCAAATTTAAAATTACTGTATGTATGATTATTAGGATGGAGTTCAAAACCGACAGCATAATGACGCAAGCAATTGCGCCAATTAATGTAGGTTAGTTGGTAGTTAATGAAAAGCCAACATCTCAATTGACCACCAAATAGGTTAGCAGATGGTCACTTATGACGTCTCAATCTTATCTTTGTTGTGTATCCTTTGCCCCCAAAAAAAAGAAAGATCAAAATATTTATCACATAAATCTCAATAAAAAGCCAATATTAAAAGAAAGAATACTAAATATAATTTTCTGATTTGATGACTAATTAGAATGTCACGGGAAACATTAACTTCAAGTCAACCAAAAAAAGTTTGACTGTGAAGGAACAATTTGTAATAACATGTAACAACGGAAGGTGTATTAATTGTTAGCACTATTCTCTAAACGCTCGATAATCCAATATTTGCTCTTCTTTTCTTTTTGCTATCTCTTTGCTTCGCTTTTAGAATACACAATATAAGTAGCAACTATGGAGACCAAGAAGAAGAAAAGGAGTGATGAAAAGTATAGATGATGTCGAAATGAAGGTAAGTTTTCTATTTGATTAATTTTGTTCTTTTAGGTTTAACCTATTTAAATCATGTACAAACAATTATTAAAAATCAAATTATAAGTTCAGCAAAAAAGTTCACTTTCCTCGCGTCTTTAACTGTTCCTTCTCTTCTTTTAATCCTATGGTCAATGACACTATCTGTCCAACTGAAGTACGATTAGAATCACTCATATCTCAGTTCGTATCCTTCCAAATGTGTTCATCAACAACTTTACACCACCTGTTCTTTCCATCATTTTAATCATGTCAGTAACGAGACCAAGATGAAATGGTGATGCAGCGTGGCCCCATCATTTCCTTGTCTCCTTGATCAAGGAGATACCACAAGGTCCCATCATGCCCCCACTTTGTGGAAAAAGGAGAGTTTGGCCTACAGACGGAAGGAGGAGAGTATCATAACTTGCTGACCATGTGGAGTGGAGGAAGGAGGGGAGGACGAGGGAGGGGAGGCGCCGCCCCAAGCTGCAAGCCCGGCTTTTTCCTCTCCCCTTTCCCCGCCCTGACTCACCACCACGTGAAGTGGCCGAGTGCATGCATGCAGGCTTGCGTAAGATTTCCTTCACCATGAAGAATAGTCAGTCTTGTGAGGGAGTTTAAGCGAGATAAAAGGGACTGTCTGCCGCGGGATCCTCGTGTTGGAATGGTAGAACATATTTAATTGATCTTTCATTATGCTGATTAATTGTGTATTGGATGATAAGATCAACCTCATCAGAAAAAGACATCTGTGGATGCTTTACTTCACGGGAAATTGTGAGATGGATGTTGCAAACTGTGACTTCCTTCTTGTCGTGTGGCAATTTTGTGTGTTGTTGTCGTCCTGTTGACATTGTAGAGTTGAAATCAATCGCTGTGGATGATGACACATGTGATGATTCAGACATGGACTCGACAAGAAAAAGATTTGAATGCGATCATGATGATCGGATATTGATTGTGTTAATTAAAAATGATCAAGAATTTATACATATGGGTTTTGTTTTTCAAATAAAAAAGAGTTAGAGAATTTTATTGATGAATGGAAAATAATCCATTCGCGTCAGCACAAACCAAAATCAAAAAGTTTGCAGGCACTAATATGATTGGGCAGTCGATTAGCAACACGATTTTTTTTTCTTTTCTCAGAATATATATTATTTTCTAATAATCAATATATTTCAGTTGGAACATGTCTTTGACAATATTTAAAATTATTTAAAATTCTACAATGAGAAAGAAATTGTCTACTAAAGATATTGATCATCATCTTGAAGTCCGATTCGATGTGGACACTACCAAAATCATCTTCAAAAATTAAACAAAATTCTTTCTACAGTTTTTGCTTCACAATAATTGTTGTCTGTCTTGTTAAGATATGCCTAATCATGTCTATATTATTTATAGCTTTTTAATTAATTGATTAAGATTGAAGACGATGTATAACATCAAGATGTGGCTGAAATAGGGTTTGAATTCCATTTCCATATATATATATATATATATATATATATATATATATATATATATATATATATATATATATATATATATATATATATATATATAGAGAGAGAGAGAGAGAGAGAGAGAGAGAGAGAGAGAGAGAGAGAGAGAGAGAGAGAGACCATTATACAACATTTCCCTTCAGCTTCCTCGTAAAATCTCATGCATGGTGGGCGGAGAGGTGGGGGAGGCGACATGATCTTATGAAAAGCATGCATCTTCTCACATGAGAGAGAGAGAGAGAGAGAGAGAGAGAGAGAGAGAGAGAGAGAGAGAGAGGGCATCACCACCTGAGGAGGAACAAATGCAGCTTTTGCACACATTTTATGAGTACCAGATGGACTAAAGGAATCCAGAAAGAGATGAGAACATGATATGGTGGCACAAATGGACAGAGTAGGTGTGATGAAAAGGTGGATTCCTTGCCCTGTCAACAGCTCTTTGGCGGTGGTCGATGACAGCCTCTCCGGCTCCACCACTTGCTCGTATCATTTAGGGACATTGTAGGGCACGTTATGTGGGTGATAAATATTGGAAGACCTGCACGGCTCCTCACAGCTTTATGGGGAGCAGACAAATAGCTACATTACATGTTTCTTCTCATCGATCTTCTTCTTGAAATCTGTGTCGCCTGAGGCAAGAAAGTAAAGATCCGTCTCATCACTCAAAAATCTCATCTTTGTTTCAAATTCAATCAACAATTCAAAAAAAATAATGATATTAATCTTTTTTCTTTCCCAGTCTAATAATATATCTAAGCTGTGTTTACAAGTTCATATGAAGTCGTCGGAATCGACTTTATTTTTACTCATGTGGGTTGGGAATAAATGATATTATGACTTCTCTAATCTTTCTCAAATTCTAAAAATTATAATTCGATTCCATACCATTCCATTCTCTAATCACAATTAATCAAAACAGATTGGTGGATTGTGAGTTCGGTGTAAAATTATAAAATTTTATTTAAACCTCATTCATAATTGCTGGTATCTAAATTTTATTCTTTCATGATTCTACCTAAAATTCAATTCGATAATGTGAAATCCAAAAACTCCATTTTTATTGCACTTGCCAAAATAATATAATAGTGATATTGTGAGTCTAATTATATATTACTCCTATAATTATTTATCTTTAACATTTCGATTCTTATACTTTCAAAAGTTATATTGAGATTCTTATACTTGCGTAAATGAAAACATTGAGATCCTCAAATAAGGTTAAAAATTAAAATATATAAAGTTAAAAATTAAGAAAGAAATTTTTTTTTATAGCAACGGGGTTAAATTATTTCACTTTCGTAAATATAAAGATCTCAATATAGTTTATAAAAATATAATGATCGAAATACTAAAAGTAACTAATTACACGAGTAATTTGTAATAAGTTGGATATTATGTATTGCCTACTCTTTCCATGATTAAACCTCATCAACTGTCCAAACTATAGCACAATGACATACCTAACATTTGATGTTCGTGTAATATTTCACCGATTTGTAAATTAAAATTATCTATTATACATAATTTTTTTTCCTATGCTTAATCGGGTCAAGTGTTTTATTAGTAAAAGATTGAAGTTTTATATTAATCTTTAAAATCTTATGATTTTATATATAATTACTCTAATTATTATTCGCTAAAATCCTTATGTAAGTTGAATCATTTATCTTGAATCAAGTATAGGTCTAATTATAGTTGATTGTTGTATTCTGAATCTGAAATAGTACATAATAAAGTTAGCTACTAGAAACAATACATTATAAATTATGATGGGAAGAGGAAGAGAGAGTTTTGTAGTAGACTTTTAATGAGATAAGGCTCACCAAACAAAAAAAGATGGGTCGAGGGAACACGAGGAGATGGTTGTTGAGACGGAGACTTGAAGAGGATGGGAGATGCCATCCCGGATCTTCCATTTCTAAATGTCCTTTTGTAGAGGATAAGGGCGTCAAAGAATATATTTAATTGAAGTCTTGTGTTAGATAGCCTAAAACTACAATTAAGACTTCAAAGATCTTAGTGTATGTTGTTGTTGGCATGTACCTACGATACGTAATCGAGCTTAACGTGCGAGAATGATACATACAACTTCAAAACAATTCGAAGGAAACTACTTCGATCAATGTTATAATTATGGTATCATTTAAGTTTAATCTTTTTTAATTATAGTTTCGAATTATTCGATAAGCATAGTATTTGAAATCAATCGAGATATAAAACTATATCGAAAAGATACTCGACAAAGCTCGTTAGTATAGATTCAAAGAGTTCAGTCAAGTTTTGCATCTAAGAAGTAATAATTAACTAATGTCTTTTGCTATGATTGTGACTAATATTGTGAATAGTTATATGCATCGTCAATCCATCAATATCATCGTAGAATTGTATGTTGAATTCGAGGAATATAGAACAATAATTTTCTTATTAATGTTAGTTAACAATAAAGCTAATCTATCAATCGTTAAAGAGTTAACATGTCGAAAACTAACCATCAATATTTTCTTATTAGTTTAGATATGTAAATCTATAATATTTATTTTTTTATGCTAGTTTGAAAGATGATTATTCTTAATTTTATAGTATAAGATTTTGGACGTATATTATCCACCCCACTCGGTATTAGACAATTTGGAATGACGAAGTATATCTAGTGATAATACTAGTGGTGAGATAAACGAATATGATGATGATAATACATACTAGCGGTAGATTGTGGCGGCGTAATCACCCACAAAGCAACAAAGTTTGTGTCATCACTGCCTTTAGAACAATTGAATTCTTTGTCAAAAGCTGAAAAATATGTTTCTCCTTTTTAACAAAAACTAAAAATATAGTGGCATAATGGGGAAGATGAAAAAGGATTTCTTAAAAGATGAAGGGAGTGAAAGAGACGGATAGAGGGAAGAGAACATGACAATGATAGCATGAAATAAAAATAATTTAATGAAAGAGGACGTGAGGATGAGAGAAAAACAGTGAGTTAGATAGAAGATAGAGTAGAGTTAACGAGAGTGTGGCGGCTAGGGATGATACATGACAATAGTGTTGGCTCCAATCATGTTAATTAAATATAAAGAAAAGATAAAGTTATTAAAATAAGAAGAGAGAAAAAAGAAAAAGTAGAATGAGAATAAAAAATGAAGTATTAAAAGTAAGGCGAATAAAAAATAACTTGTCCAAGAGAATAATACAAAATGAATAACGTTTTCTTTGACCATTCAAAAAGTAACAATAAAATATATTTTAAAAAAGATATGATTATATTAATATTAAAAATAATAATCTAATAATCGTCATCCCTAATGTCACGATCGATCGCTATCTATAAAATTACCATCAATGTGTTATTATCATTTTAGTAATCAAGATAGCTTCGGGTCATACCTAAAAAGCTTATACTTATAGCTCAATGTTCATAATATTATTAAAATTAAAAATATTTTAAAGGATATTATCTCTTCTAATTCATATTAACATGATAGCTTTGATCGAATAAAATCTCCATATCAATATTTGATTATCCCAAAATATTTATCTCTTAATCTATAGATATATGATGTTACTAAGAAAATAAGATATATCGAGAGAACACAACTTAATTACCCAAAGTATATACAGTCTATAAGCATCTTCCTATCTCAAATAAGTCACTAATACATTTATGCATGAATGTTATTATATCTCAAGTGGTCCAACTTCGAATTACCAATCTTGACTGATACTTCTGTGGAAGCTCAAAGGGAGAGGCATGGAGAGATTATTGGCGTCGCCATCAGTCCTCCTTAGCGCATGAAGACAGCCATAATAATGCAACCATGGAAAGCTGATGATACCTTTCTTTTTCTCTGCCCTCACCTAACATCTCTAATGCTATCGTACCATTTGATGTAATATATGCGATCGAGGAGGAGTCCGAAACATCACACCATGATCGGATTAGATTGACTATATTTGTTGACTTCCCTTATGTTTTTTATTTGTTAGAAATATTTACATGTGAGCGATAAAAAGAGATAAACTAAAAGAATAATCTCATATAATTAAGAATATATATATATATATATATATATATATATATATATATATATATATATATTATGTGTATCTAAAAAAAAATGAGATAAGATGAGATCCGTAACTAAGCCTAAGTCTCGCATTATTATGAAAAAAAAAATGATAAGTAGATGGATTGAGATGGTAGTAATCTCGTATTATTAAGGACTCAAATGGTCAAATTATTTATAACAAGATTGAACGCTTTAAACTTTGGATCAATTGAAATGATATTATTTGATATAATATATGATAACTCGTTATTTGATTTTCAACAAGCTCACACGTAACAAGTATTATAAAATTGGTGAGTACAATCTTTCTTTCAAAAAATAGTCTTAAATTTTTATATCATACAAAAAATTTAACGAATGGAAAATGTTTTAATTGTTAGGAACAACCTTAAGTAGGTTAAAGACATCACATTCGATACATGAGAACTTTAATTCTTCCTTAAATTTCAACAATGTTGAAGTGGATGTGCATTCATTGAATTCCATCATCTTTGACTAAGCTCATTTCTCTCTCCGAAAAATAAATAAATAAATAAAAATAATTTATTTTATTATAAATATAATTAAAACATAAAAAAAGATCATTAAGCAAGAGAATAATGTCAGTGCAATGACACTCCATAAAATATCTTTTACCTTAGAATAATTACCCATGACTCTTCTGATTGCTTGTATCTACAAAACTACTATATGAATAACAAGGAGGATATTCTTGGATGCACCTTTCGAGTAATGCATCTATTGATTGATATTTACAGGTCAAATCATTTTGATGCAAATCATGCATTTTTGGATTGATGAAACCCAAGCTACCAAAATATGTTCAACTTGAACCAATAATGGTTGATGGTGAAGAGGTCAAAGATGAGGTAATCAATGTTGGTTGTGCTGTCAAATTCAGTAACCAAGAAAGAATGCAACTTTAGAATGGCATTGAGGATACACTTAACCAATGAAGAAAAAGTAGGAAGTCCAGATGATCATTTGTGCATTGTATTGACTATTGAGTCCACCATCATCCACAACAGGGCCAAGATTGAATGAAGCACATCATCATCTACCTAACACAGAATAATAGTGGTAGGTTAATCCCTCCACACACATCAGCATTGAAATCTTTCGACAGCCTACATTGAATGTTTGAACCATCTCAAGTCTGATTTCCTCATTTGATCAACACTGTATATCTCACCTAATATATTCTTGATGTAAAAAACTTTGCTTCAATTGAGAAAAAATAATTCATCGGTAAATTATTTAGTATCAAAAATTGAATTGACTTATGAGGATTGAATAAATGTATGTACCAATATTGATTTATATTTAAGTGTTTTAGTTAATGATTTAGGCTTGATAAAATTAATTAGGCAATTATTTTATTTGATCGAGTTATAATAAGTGTGATACTGTGATATAAAGCATCGACGATAAATAGGAAAAGCTTATATAAGATTTAAGTTTTAATAAGCTCCTCTAGAGGCTGATGCAAATAAACGAATTTTTGTTCGAAGTCTCCGAGCTGTATATTTCCTTATGGTCATTAAATCAAATTAAATCTTAATGAATAACTAATTGATTTTGATTTTTTCAGTAATCCATTTTCCCTCTCATAGTCGATTAATAATAAAACAGATTATTCTGATATATAAAATATAAATTCCAATGGCTTTTGCTACTATAACCTATTATTATTATTATTATTATTATTATTATTATTATTATTATTATTAACTTAAAATTTAGTATTTTGGTTAATAATAAATAACTCAGATATCAAATGAGTGTATAATCATTGGTTTGAGTTAAGATATTTTAGATAATATTAAATAATTCAGACCATAATTCTAAATTATCACAAAACAACGAGAAAAGGCTAATTGAAGCGGATGGAGATTAGTAGGAAGTGTTTTCTAGAAAGGAATAGAGTGATGATTTGGAGCCATTCTTTTTGTTCTTTTGTATTAGCATGAGTGGAGCCTTTCATGGGTGAAATGGAGGTTGATGGAAAGATGGAACCCGACCAAGATTTATTGAAACTATTTAGCCTACATAGCTAGTGGTTCTATTCGATTTGATTTGAGTTGTTTTTAAATGAGTTTTGATTTATTAATTAAAAAATAATTCAATGTGGAAAAACATTATACCTTTAAGAAGGTTTTAGAGTTATTGAAGCTTAAAATATCGTAGATCTCATTGTCATCCAGTCACACAGTAGCTTATCATCTTCCCTTCCATAAAAATTAAGTCAATTGTAGAACAAATTTAGAACTAAATTATATATAACTAGAGAAAAACATTATAAATAATATTAGAGATATTTGTTTTGATTCACAACTCGACATGTGACGATCACATTTTTCTTCAGCCGACAATCTTATCACATCGGTGGTATTCAAAAGAAAATATTAAAATATATAATATTTTCTATTGCATGAAATTTTTTTTTTCTAATTATAAGTATTTAGGGCAGGATCGACTATAAAAAATAAGCTCGAACATTAATTAATGAGATTAAACACTTTTAACTCTCTTTTCTATGTAATTTGATACAGAGTATCTTATTTGTTAAAATATGCTCATATGGATTATGCTGATGCTATGATATATTTTTCAGTCCATAATGTTACCTCATAGTTTTCAACTTAATAAACTCAAATATAATAATTCACGAGCACATTCTTTAGATAAAATTACGATTGTTTCAAGGTACTTTTCTTTGTTATCAAGGAATACATTAACGAAATTAGTTACCGATTAAAACACTTAATTTCAAAATTATCTATGCAAAATATTGTTT